>NC_056743.1:1143018127-1143318127 GCF_019279795.1 Protopterus annectens | reverse complement strand
TGAGTGAGGGTATATGCCTGGGGTATATGTCAGACATGGTCATACACAACAAAGACGACCAAGAATGGACAGTCTTTATAGGTGTACGACTGTCTTGTGGATATGCATTCAGGCCTCTAATGTCTTATGTGATACACCTTGGGACTCCACAATACCTATGGATATGTGGATACCAAGGGACACATGACATAACATGAGGCTATATGTACACATTGGTACCCAACATACATGTTGAGGGCTACCACCTGTGTGGTACTGACGGGATAGTATGTATAGTACATGAGGATGACTATGCCATAGTCGGCTTACTGCTATACAGCATGTATCAGACAACAAGTATCTGTCTGTATGATACCCTTGTGTAGGATATGCATCCCATCCAGGGAATGCATTGTAGGCCATTCCATGCATTTCCAGATTTGGATGGACACATCCCTATTGTGTCTGCATGTACCTAAGGGGGCTATATGCCAAACAGGTGTGGTCACAGGAATGGGTGGTGGTCATTACCACTGGTTAGTGTTATAGTGTAGCACCGGAAGGATCCAATTGTTACTGGGTTCCCTACTACTGTGTGTCATTTTTCAGGACATAATCCAATGATTGCTTATAGTCATGCTGTTGAGGTTGTGTATACTACCAGACCGTAAATCATTGACAGATATTAACGGTATCACCCACAGCATAGTGTCAACCCATGTCATACACATGTCTATCCATGTTAGTACATAACTGTAGTAGAATGCATACTGGCCATTGAAAGATACTATGAGATGTTAACAATGTGTACGACAGGTTATGCCACACATCCCATGTGTCTACTATGCACGTACATCCAGACAGTGCGCACCCACTATGTTCACAGATGTACACTTGCTAATCTGTACTGCACACATCACACACGTACTGTCCACTCACTAACACATGCTGTCAACATATTACACTTCAGCCAAGTGGCACATGGGTGGACAATACATACTCAGACCTAACAGTGGTGTAAACAATGCTACATTGACAATCAGAGCTTTGATGCATAATGTCTGCTCAGATATACCTACAAGGATGTTGTTACACTTCCTTGTTGACAACTTGCTATTATTGCTACATTGCTATAGTGTCACCCTGTGCATCAGCACCATGTTAGCCTGTCCCTCCATCAATGATGCAGATGACAGGAGGCGACACAGGTATCATCATATGCACAGGGCGTTTTGTTGTTTGCCACAGCCTGACATTGTCCCATCCAATCGACTTATCTGTGTGTGTGTGTGTGTGTGTGTGTGTGTGTGTGTGTGTGTGTGTGTGTGTGTGTGTGAGGGGCAAAAGTACAGCATGGGCCAATGTTGATGTAATGTGTGTGTGTATGTGTGAGCCCTAGTTGTTTGGTTAATGTGTGTGTGTCTGCATGCACACAGCTCCACCATGTGGCTGCCATATACGGTAGTTTGTGGGAAAGCCACAGACTGTACCTGCTAGGCTGTACAGATTATTGTCTCCGGCCATGGACACAGTACCTGTGCCTGGCAGGGGTGCTATGGACAGTATCGGGTACCAACCCTGACTGGGTACTGTCATCAGAGGCAGAGGTATGATGACTTGACCCATGTCCCTGCTGGGACTGGCCAGAACCATGTGCACGTGGTCTACTGGGATGGTCAATGGACAGGCCAGCCCCAGCATTGCTGGGGATGGTACTGCCACTACAGGAGCGGCTGTGAACTGTGGGCCGTCCATGACCACTGCCAGCTGTTGCTGTTGCTAGCATGCATCCGCATTGATGTTGCAACCATCCCGCATGGTCCTGGCTCATGGAAGACATGTTGTGGAGGGCATCTAATGTCTCTCCCCAACGTCTATCAATGACCTCAGTGTAAGTCCGGCTGGCACCGGCAAGGTCACGGATGCTGTCATTGATAGCGGTGTAATGTGCCCTCTGCACCCTAAGCACCTGCCTGGTGTACCATTCCATATGTGCCTGAGCCTGCATTACAGCCCAGAACATACTGGTCGTCGTAAGATCTGTGAGGGCATGCCTGCCAGGGGCAATATGACCAGTGGTGCTCCCCCGAGAACCCCTGGACCTCCGCCTATGTGGTACCATTCTGGGTCTACGGCTATGGCTGCTGTGAGGGGATGCAAGTGCCATGGGTACCACACACTCCTGGTCAATGCCAACTGTATGCTGTCCCTCGCCTATGGCCATTGGTGGTGAGGGATGTATTGACAGTATGAGTGTGAGCATAGATGGGGTTGAACGCTGTGTACTATCGATTGGCAGACCAACGACAGACCCTGTCAAATCTTCCTGTGCCAAAATACATGTGTCATCATCACCACTATTCGTGGCAGTGGCTTCAGGTTGCCTGCTGCTTTCACCAACCCCTAACTCAGCACCTTTGAGAGGAAGACAGGAAACACACTTTATGGCCTGCACATGCACATATGCACACATGAACACATGCACACATGAACACATGCACACATGGACACATGGACAGATGCACACATGGACACATGCACACATGAACTCATGCACACATGAACACATGCACACATGAACACTAATACACACCTCACTACAGCACATACACAAACATGCCAGCAATCCAACACATACTCTATAGTGGGTGAAGGTGGGTGTCAGTATCACAAGGTAGACAGTCACCACACACGTGTCAGCATGCAGAATATGTGTTGCACAAGACCATGCAGTGCAAGTGTAGACGCCCCTATTAAATGGCAGTATACATGGCTTTGATGCAACTGTGTAGTTGTTCAGTGATTGGCTACACCCTGGAACACAATGTGTACATGGATACAACATTGCTGTGCAGGTATTATCAGCTCAGCAATGCCCTGTGCACCATCACTCACAAGTATACATGCCATGGCTGCATGTGTTATCTGTGTGACACATAGATATCCATGTCTGAGTGCAGTGTCTGTGTCCATAGCAGATAATAGTGGGCATGGGTGTAGCACATGCATGCTATGTACACACACGGGATGTGCGGTGCATGTTGATGTGAAGGAATCCCAATAGCCGACATGGCCAGTGTACAGTGGTTATGGTGTGTGGGACATATTGCAGATATGTGGGTGCCAGACATGGCATGGCATGCTACACGACTGCAACATTAAACACCACACATACCCAATGTGTGTCAAGTGATCTATACACCCACTAGCATTCCAGGACATATATGTGACACTTTGTGTGGATGATGACTGCTGTGCATATTGTGTATACTGGCATATGTAAGCACACAGACAACATGCTATGCATATTGTGTATAGGTGCATATGTTTGCACACACACAACACTGAGGTGCAAAGCAATGACTGCTATGAGTAGTATTGTGGTCACTGTAACTGGATGGGGTGTAGTACCCTGTGCCATCATCAACATGCATCTTGTGATCACTCACAGCTACTAATGTGTGCAAGACCACCGCTTAGCATGCTGTGCCTAAACTGCAGTGCTGTGGCTACATTCACAATTACACTGCCACCTTGTACATGAGTGTGTGAGGTGCCTAGTAGGGAGCATTGCTTAACATGAATGTGTTATGTGTTGCAGGGTGTTGCACAGCCCCATGATAGGCCTCTAGCCATGAGATACATCATGTGTGTGCGCATGACATGAGGGATACTGAAGTGTGACCTTACAGCGGGTGTGTGGTAATGCCAAATGTAGCATGTTTTCGTGTACTGCGTATGATAAACGTGTTCTGTTGTGTACAGCTGTAACAACTATGCATATCCAATGTGCAGTACTGTGTTGCCATAGTTTTGTCTGCTGCACTGTGCATTGCATGTGAATGAGGCAGCTACTGACTTTACTGAGATGATTGATGTCGCACAGCAAACATGCACAGCATGCATTATGCATAGGTGTGTTATGTGTACATGGCCTACACCTCACTTATGACATGCACATTTCATTACCAATATTAAAGTGTTAACACACTCACCAGCATGTATTGTCTGCCCTGCTGTCACACCAGAGGGACCTAGAAGAATATGAGACAGTTTGTCAGTGGCCACAACTGTGGCATTGCTACTGTGAGTGTGCTAAACGACAGTGGAACAACAGTCAACAGTCACAGGTGTACGGATACTATTCCAAATATCAGTATTGCACACATTAGGCAGCACAACTGCTAAACACACAGTACACATTTCACATATGCATATTCTAACAATACAGGTAGCGGTAGTCTACAGCTAGGGTGTATTACCTGCATGCTCCATATCATCCTGCTGGGTGGCTCCGGCCTCCATGATGACACATGTGTGACGCTGTTGCTGCTGTAGGCCAGGAGCCACCACGCTTAGGAGCAGCTCCTCCACTCTGGTGAGGGGAGATGTATGGCCACCCCACCACCTGTGGCAAGCTGTTGCCTATGGATATCAGACGCACGCCGCCGGACATGTCTAATTAAATCACTGCAGTGATGGCATACCTGCTCATATGTCCGGTTATGCATGCCTATGTCATTTACCTGGAGAACAAGGTCTTTCCACAGTGCAGTACAGTCATGCTGGTGCTGGCTGGCCCTGGAAAAAAGCAGGTTATAGTGCTGCACCAGGCTGTTCAGAATTTCCTGCTCCTCCGCAGCTGAATACGATGGGTTTCATTGATGAGCCATAACCCTGGAAGACAATTAAATGATATGTGTGAGCATGTCATGTGGCACACTTAACATTATGAAGACAGATATCACTTAACTGCCATATATAGCATCTATCTGTCTATAAGAGGATACACACATTCGATACCACATATCAGTGCTCAGCCCACAACTGGCTGACAGTGCCTGCAACACTCCATATAACACACCAGTGTACACCAGTAGTCGGCACACTGTTTGGGATATAATGCACAACCTCGCCCCAGGGGTATATATCAAGCTAATGCATGAAGAAATATGTCATCCAATGCAATGAATGTCATGTACATTTACAGTATTACTGGTAAACCACCCTAGTCTTTGATGCCATACCCCTACCTGACATATGTGCACGGTTGTTGATATAGCTGGTGTACTGATGTAACAGAGTATACATGTTGCTAGGAACACACACATACCCTGTAACACACATGTCATTGTGGGCATGGTACAGGCATCATTAAACACACATCGGACATACATACAACACACAGATGTATGCCGACACAGATGAGCATTACCTGTGTACCTTATAGTACTGTGTGCCTCTACTTACAGATTCCTATGCCTGTGGTATGTAATCTGTGAAGACTACAGGAAACACACAAGACAGTGTTACCAGGGACTGTGAACATACACCATACTGTGCTGTTTAGGCCTACAGCTTCAGATAGTACAACAGTTCATATGTGAGCTGGAGTCACCAGCAGTACCACTTACTGAGCATACATGTATTGCTTCAGCCTACATTGGGACACCACAGTCATACACAAGGAACTACGTCACAACATATGCCATCCTACTATGTCTGCATCCCAATAACTGACACATCTTTCTCCGGCCTCACACCTAGGACACAAACTACCATGACAGACACAACCTCACACTAAGCTATCACACCTTTACAAACCTTGCACACAGTCACTGTCACACTCATTCCACCTCACATAGCAGGTATTGCACTGAGTACATGTGTGTGTGTGCATTGTGTCATAGGTAGGTAATACGCTATTGGCCTTAGGGCCTAGAGCAGCCTAGCCATATGCTACCCTGGCCTTTGACACACATGTAATGTGATTTCACTTGCTCTTGTCAACCAGATACACAGAGGTGACTCCCAGGGCATATTACCTATCTCCAAAACAATCATCAGGGGTATGTGTGACATCTGCTAATGAGGAGCCTTGTTTCTTCATGCTGGGTGGTTTAGTCCAGAGTATGGCATATTTGTGGATAGGAACCTGCACCTCCAGCATGTGCTGTTTAGTGAGGTGATAAGGATTAGGGCCCTAGGTCATGTAGCCCGGAGGGATTGTGAGGTGTTGTCATGGTGCTTGGCCAACTGCTAAGGGTGTGACATACCTCTGTATGTCTGGCAGTGGTAACCTCTGGGTAGGCAGTATGCAAAGCACTCTAGCTGTGGTGTGTGAGTCAGTCTGCATAGGGCATGTGTCTGAGGGCAGTATTACTCTTTGTTAGGTATGTCTGTGGCCTTTCCACTTGCTGTAGTTGTCATGTGAGGTACATACCACATGGGGCATTGTGATGAGTAGAGGGGAACACCGACCTATATTTCCCTAAATGACACACCTTTTGTGATGACACGTACCACGTAGACAGATTACATTACTACTGCTGTCACTGTGATTATCAAAGGGGAACCTACTGTCCACCTGTGTCCCATGTACCCTTCTGACACCATCAGTGTTAGGCAGGCTACCACCTATGTGGCAGTTACTGCGTAAGGTGTTTTGGAATGGGGTATGGCACTGCGGTATCAACACTGGTGTTCAGTCCATGCCTTGGACAACAGGCACCTGTTGCAGTACATATGACCCCGTGTCTCCCTCACTCTCTCTCATATATATATATATATATATATATATATATATATATATATATATATATACACACACATACATACATACATATCTATCCATATCTATCCATATCTATACATATCTATACATATCTATACATATCCATACATATCTATACATATCCATACATATCCATACATATCTATATATATCTATATATATCTATACATATCTACATATATCCATATATATCTATATATATCTATATATAGCCATATATATCTATATTTATCCATATATAATTTCATAGTTTCATAGTATAGTACTAGGCTATCTGCCCTGGGGCATTTGTAAGCCTAGCCATAGTGATGTGGCTTTTGCCACCCCATGAAATGGTACAAAAATGTACAGAATAAATCTAGAATACTGTGCCTCTGTCTAGTAGTGACACAATGAAGGTCCCCTTATATAATAGAATTAGTTTACTGTGCCCCTGTCTAGCAGTGATACAGATGTGACCCCTGGGGTAAACTTACGATCTCCCATCCACTCATCAAGATTTCTCTTGAAGAGAGTCAGTGAGGGTCTCTGCCTAATCCGAACTGGGATCCTGTTCCAAAGCATGGGAAGCCTCTGGGTTATGAATCTATCCCTCCAGCATGTCCTATTCATACTTGTGCCGAGGTTTAAGTCTTTAGCTCTCATGGTCCTGATGGATTTGGATTTTTTGAGGTGGAGCATGTCCATCAGATCCTGATTGGACATGGCCTTGTACGTCAGGCAGAGATCACCCCTGAGCAGGCGGTATGCTACTGAATAGAGCTGAAGTTTCTTTAGTCTGGCAGAATAAGACATATGTTGGAGACCCTTGATCCTTTTGGTGAGGTACTTTTGTGGTCTCTCCAGGTGTTGCAAATGCCGGGTGAGGTACATACCAAATGGGGCATTGCCGAGTGAGGTACATACCAAATGGGTCTGATGAGGGAGGAATATAGGGGTACAGTGACATCCTTGGATTTGGATGTGAATCCCTTCATGATGAGGTGTGCGAGGTAGAATGTTTTTCTAACCACTTTGGCAACGTGGGTGTCAAATGAGAGGTCGCTGTCTACTTGGGTCCCTAGATCTCTGATTACTTTTTCCATACTCAGTGGGTTGCTGTCTATATGACAATTTGTGGGTACTTTGTTTTTTCCAAAAGGGATGACTATACATTTTTTGGCATTTAGTTTAAGGCCGTGACTACGGCACCAGTTGTCCGTTTCAATGAGGCCTTTTTGTAGGATGTGTGTGTCTGCTGGTGTATCGACTATGGCACCTAGTTTGCAGTCATCTGCGAACTTTGTCAGCCACAGCCCTCCCATGTTTGCTTTAACATCTGAGAAATAAATGCCGAACAAGAGGGGTCCCAGGACAGATCCCTGTGGGACACCACTTGTGACTGGCTTTGAGTCTAACATTGCTCCAGCGATTTTAACTTTATGGGTTCTGTCCTTTAGCCAGTTTGCAACCCATCTAGTGACATAAGGATTTAATTTTAAGCTGTTTAGCTTATCTATGATGCCTGAGTGGGGTATTGTGTTGAAGGTCTTAGCCAAGTCCAGGTATGCTGTATGGACTGCTTTGCCCTCATCAATGGCTCTAGTGACTGTTTCAAAAAAGTCAACCAGGTTTAAAAGGCAGGATCTGCTCTTTACAAAGCCGAACTGGGTGGGGTCAAGTGTCTGTAGGTCCCCTATGTCTCTGTTTATGAGTTTCATAATGATTCTTTCCATAGCTTTGCAGACCAGGCTAGTTAAGCTTATGGGGCGGTAGTTTCCAGTGTCTGTAGAGGCACCCCCCTTGTGGATTGGGACCACTGTTGCTGTACGCCAGTGTTCAGGTACATATCCTGAAGTAAGGCTAAGGTTAAATAGCATTTCTATGTGTGGGTTTAGCTCCTCTTGGAGTTCACGTAACATGCACCCTGGGATACCGTCAGGTCCCATTGATGCTGTGTTTTTTGCTTTGTTTAGGGCGGTTCTCACTTGGACATCTGAGATGACAGGGAGATTACATTCAGCTGGGATAAGTATTTCTTCTTTTGGGGGTGAAGGAGGGGAGAAATTTGCACTGAACCTGCCAGCCAGAATGTTAGCAATATCTGTGGGTTCAGTGTATTTTTTGTTGTTGTGAACCAACTCTGAGCATATCTGAGGGTTTCCACCCAGGTTTCTAACATAGCTGAAGAAGGAATGGCTACCTTTATATGACATCCCCTCCAATATATAAACACGATCAGTATCAACAAAAAAAAAAACTTTTAAAATTGCGATCTATCCTCCTTAATCTTAATGGTAGTCATACCAACATAAAATGCATCGCAGGAACTATAGCCGAAGAAGGCTTTGTGGTTATCTTTAGTGTCCTTAGCGATTTTTCTCTCAAAGTTTGCCTTGGATGTTTTTATGAGAGAACGTAATTTTCTGCTAATGTTGATCAGAGATGTCTTCCCTTCATGGGATTTCGCTCTGACGTGCAGTAGCTTCCTTCTTTTGTTATACAATTTGTTTATGGCTGAGGTCCACCAGACAGGACGCTTACATTTGGTGGAGAGAGACTTGGATTTGTTTGGGATTGCATGATCCATGCATTCTTGAGATGTCCATAGAAAGTATTTGTGTATGATTCGGCATTGTGGGATGTGGTATCCACTGGTACAGTGGGCTTCAAGGATACCATTTCAGTCTTAAGAATAGTGAAGTCAGCTTTGAGAAGTTTTTCACTGTGGTCTTTTGTGCTGGGGGTGGAGGTGGGATATGTATATCCAGGGTGATTAATTTGTGGTCAGATCTCACTAGTGAGGGTATACTTCCGGTGTGGAGCATTTTGTCCCCATGTTTGTGATGATCAGGTCTAGTATATTATCTCCCTAGTGGGAGAGGTGACTAGTTGTTCCAGTGCATTTGAATTTATGAATTCCAGGAACCTTTGGGCTAGGGTATTAGGGCTAGAATAATGTACCCAATCTATGTTTGGGTAGTTGAAGTCTCCCAGTATGATGGTATTTTGTGATACATTCATATCCTCCAATGTCTTCAGGAAGGCTGAGTGGGGTTCTTGAGATTGGGAGGATGGTCTGTAACATGCTACCAGTTGTATAGCAGTTTTGCCTATGGTTAGTTGCACCTGTATGGTCTCTGATGCTTCATGTGTTGCTACTAACCTGGAGGTGTGGGTGTCCTTTATGAATATGGACACTCCCCCTCCCTATGTAAAGTACCCTTCAGACATATATATATATATATATATATATATATATATATATATATATATATAACTATACACACATATATATGTATATATACATGTATATATACACATACATGTAAACATCCATTGCTGTAAATATAGTTGCACATATAGGCACATATACTGCCCACCTTTCATGGTGGGGATGTCAATTATGCAACAGTTGTGAGACATATGGTTATGTAATACTATTGCTCAATGTTGTGCAGAATGCATTCTGCTGTCCTCAGGCCATATAGCTGTTGCAGGCCTCACTGCCTGTAGCTCAGTCCCACAGCATTTAACACCACATGACATATACTGGCAATGCTTGCTTTCTGCAATGCCACACACTAAAACCTACATACATATGTGCACATAACAGCCTTCAATAATATACTTGTGTCCAGCCTTCACTAACAGTTGCATTATGTCCCTTGCCCTATGCACATGTGCATGTATATATAGATACGGACTGCTGCCACATATGGATGATTCACAGTATGTAGAGTACCCTTCAGACACATCTTTCTGATGTCACCAAATACATATCTGCTATATACCTTACCTTTGTATTCCTCACCTCCGTCTGTTGTAGGTGTTGTTTTTTTATTGTTTATTTTTTTTTTTTTGGTTTTGTTTCCTGTGTGTGTTGCTGTTTGTTTTCAGTGACAGTCTCCTTCTGCCTGTTTGTGTCTATCTGTCTCTGTCTGCCTCTCTCACTCATGCTCTCTCTCTCTCTCTCCCAGTTGTTGCAATGATATTATTGCATGTGTGGACAGCAGATACAAGCTGCTTTTCTAGGTATCTGCACATGTGCATGTGATGGCCTCTGCACCAATTGGTGGCCACCATTTAGTAATTGCATGCAACCTGCTGTGTGGTAATTGCAGTTCTCACTGTGATTTCAGGACACTGCTATACAATGATAGGTTAGGTAGGTGTAGCCCTTTCAGTTTTGCAAGGTGGGGACCATGCTTGTTTGCTGTGGACACTGTTATCTCAGTCAAAAGGTTGGTATATGTCTCATATCTGAAGCTGGGTTGTAGCCAGTGGAATGCATGTTGTACTGAAACCTGACTGTTGCTTCTTCCAGTACACTCTTCTCAGTGTGTAGGTTTAGTCACACCTCCTAATGCTAACACTGGATACATGGGAGTATGTACTTTCTTTTTGAATTAGAGAATTAACTGGCATACAACAGTAGTTATTGCAATGTATTCCTATGGCTTTCCTATTTTCCCTTTACATTCACTCATTGTAATGCATGTTATATTTCTTTCAGCACCAAGTTATTGTATATCTGCTGTGGCTTAGTGGTACATCATGCAGACTGGGGAGTCCAAGGGGTGAGGTTTAAGACTAACAAGGGTATTTTATTTTGTTGCTGAGCAGTACAAGGGCCCTGTCATACAGAGTGACTAAGGCACTTTTAAGCAGTTGTAAGCGGGTTTGCGTGGGTTTGCGCAATGCTTAGCGATGCTAAGCTAAGCTTAGCTTAGCTTATTTTATTTTAGCAATACTAAGCCAGGCTTGGCTTAGCTTATCATATATTAACAATGCTAAGCTAAGCGCACACATGCGCACACTGGTGCAAACCCGCTTACTACTGTTTACAAGCGCTCACTCCCGCTAACCCCTGTGCTAATTTCTTTTAAAGAAAAGAAAATGGGGAGATAGGAAAGTGGTGAAAAAGGGGGCACAAAGAAGGAAAGACAGTAGGGAAACCAGCTCGGGATGTGCAGGATGGGTGTAGGGATGGTCCATAGCTGCCAATTTCTTTAACAGCAACAGCTGTGCATATGTTTGAAATTTGGTGTGAAATTTAAAACCCTCCACCCCTGAGAGAGGGGGTGAGGACAACAAAATATGTTGTACTGCCAATTAGAATTATCAGTTTACATGTCCAGTGGACATGTGTGCGAATTGGGCAGCTATGTATGGGGCGTAATTTTTTTTGTGGGAACAGATTGCCCTTTTTTTTCAGGTGAGAGTGGAATGTGAGGTAGAGGAAGTAGGTATATTTGGGGAGGTAGGTTGGGGAGGTAAACAGACAAGACAAACAAGACGCATACAGGGGCGGAGTTTGACACATGGGGTGGGTAAACACAATTGTTGGGGAAGGATGTTTGGAAATCGCAAGCCCATGAGCCCACAGATTGTAACAGTGGAACTGAGATCCCCACCCATGGGCAGTCACCACTGCACCTTCACAGCCCCAAGGGTGGCTGTGCTGAGGGCTGTGTAGGATGGGCAGGCTCACCCGAGAGACACGCCACTCTCGCCTTGAGCTGGCGTAGGGGATCAGCGACTGAACACTGGATCTCCCTACACACCACAGCCCGGACCCTAGCAAGGGTGACAGGTGTCCCTCCTCTGCCCACGCTTGCACGGCAGGATGGGCCCCATCCCCTGCAGTGCTTCCACCCAAAGGTGGCACAGGACCAATGGAGGAGGGGAGCCCGGGCTGGGCACCAGAGTCGCTGGTGCCAGGTGCACTCGCCAACTGAGGAGGGACAGGTGGGTCTGCTGGGACCGGCCTTCCCATACGTTCTGTGATTAGGTGTGTTTAATTACAACATAAACAACAGCATTCCAGATTAGTTGTAACAGCATGCAGTAATATTCCTATTAACCCAACACACCAAGGTTCCAACAATTGAACAGCAGGCATAACACATGCATATATTGAATGACAGTGGATATTCCAACAGCATGCAGGGATGTTTGGTAGCAACAGACCACCATGAACGTGGTGTTTGAACAGGGCACATGCATCAACATCAATGCAAATATTTATAAAACAATAGAACATATGTCCCAATAAATATTTAAGATTACACATACCCATTGAGGTGTGGAATTGCATGGTTTATGCACATACAGTAGGGTGTAGAAAAAACCTTGGTTAACATCTTATAATGATCTTTTAGTCTACACTACTTTCCCAGTGACTGCAAGTGTATATCCCCTACCTCTATTATTACACTTGCCACCATACATTAGGTTGTGTCATGGGTTTGGCTAGTTCAATATATGCTTGACCTATATTTGACATACTAACTGTCCAGGATGCAGATGTTACTGCTACATATTTCTTGTTTGCATTTATATTTCTTTATCTACATATCTGGGATGTTTTCACATGACATTTTCACTTTGATTTGTACAGAACCCTGCATTTCTTGACACACACTCAAATTTCTGGTGAACAATTACATGCTACACATGTGCCAGGTTTACTTATTCATGCCAGCCAGTAACTGACTATTGTGGAGTGTATATATGTTTCACAGCTACTAGCACTTCCATCACCTATTTTATATGGGACTGCATAACTCTGGGTTGCCAGCACATTTTCAAACAGTACTGTTTGTATAATGCAAGGGTACAACAAAATTTCAGACGCTGTGACACAGACACACTCTGGGTTTTAGACCTTTATTAATGACATTGCACACTTTTCCACAGGCTCACTCCTTTATTTGTTTTAACGGTGTTTATGGCAGACATGGTCAACACATATTATACCTTTATTAATAGGTTAGAACAATCTTTTTTCAGGCTCACTCACTTATGTTATATGACAGTGCCTGCAGAGATATTATTCCAGACATATGTTACCTTTCTTAATGGGTTACTACACTCTTTTTCTGCCTCTCTGGTGTTTTTATCTGACAGTACATGCAGAGGACTTATTCAGGCAATTCTATGGCTGTTTTATTGGACTGCAACACTTTCTTTCATGCTCTCTCCTGTATTTTATATAACAATACATGCAGAATAATCACTAACCTGCCTGGTGGCGCAGCCTTAGCAGCCTATCAGCATAGGCTTGCTGATTCACAGCATGGTCACCTGTAGCTGTAAAGTAAATGAAGGGCTATTGAGACATACCTATCTGTTATACATACTCCATTATCAATTCTTACATACTGCATTCCATGGCTACATACTCAGTTGTGGAGCATTCTGCATCCTACGGGCCTCCTGTATCCACTGGTTCAGGCGGTCCTGCTTTCATCTCTTCATGTCTGCATGGTGGTGACAGACCTGCTCACCAGTCCGAGGAATGCCTGTGGCACTGGTGAGGTCAGGAGCTTACCGGTTCCAAGCCTCTGCCTTGTAGTCCGTCCCTTGGAACTGGTCCTGCAGGAGCCTTGTCTCGTGACGGTGGACAAGGAGCCAAACCATGTATTTGGACTCCTTGATGCCCCAGTGTTGCGCTCGGAAGCATGAACCCTCTCCTGCACCTGCCATTCTGACTGCAAATGTGAGCTACAATCAGTTATGGCGAGTATTCCCACCTATGGGGCTTAAATATGCCGCATTTCCCACACTTTTTTGTGATTGGCCGTTTTGTAAAATTCTCGGCTGACTGCAGACCTGCTTAGTAAAATGGTTAAACTACCATTCGTACGTTTATGAATGTTAATAGTGGCAGCTTCCTCTATGTTGTCATGGCTTAGTGTTTCTGTACTTTGATTATGATGCAAAGAGTCCTGGGTTCGAACCTTGTCATTCTTTTATTTTAATACTGTCTAGACAGGCTAGCGGGTGTGGCTGCGTTTAAATAACTTAGCTCTACGTTGCTCCCTGGTGCCCTACTGTGCCCTGGTTGGCACAGCGGACATGTCCGTGCAAACACATTGCGCTGGGTAAAGCGCTTTTAAACTTTGGGCAACTCTATTGCGCTGGGTAAAGCGCTATTACACTATGGGCAACTCTGTTTAGCTGGGTGAAGTGCTATTAAACTATGGGCAACTCTGTTTAGCTGGGTAAAGCGCTATTAAACTATGGGCACCTCTGTTTAGCTGTGTAAAGTGTTGCTTAGCAGGCTATTATATATCTGGGTCCTTTAAAAATATATATTTTGTTCACTGATACATTGGCCATGTCACTGCTTTTAATAAAATTTTAATCATATATGTCTGGTATTATTTCAAATACTGATTTCAAACATAAATAAGAAGGAGAGTGGTGGGACTCAAACAGTGAATGCCTTCTCTTTGTGCATACGCTCTACCATTACGCTACTGCAATTTGGTGTGGTTTGCATAAACATTCTTTCTTATGCTCTTCCATGTCAGAATTGCTAACTCTAGCTAAGCAATGGGCACACCCACACACACACGTGCAAATACAGGCAGCTATATCGTGGATTTAAAAAAAACAATTTAATTATTTACTTTATATAAGTGTGATGGGGTTTACAGTGTCAGGGAGTGTGGTGTTGGGTGCAAGTACATTTGAGCGAACTCGCTCTTGTGTGCTGACATTATGCTTTTTAAAACCTTGCAGGGGCGTGCACATTTAGACTGCTCGGCAGTCGGACACACCCCCTGCTTTCCTACTCAGTCCGTGTAAGAGTTACGGTTGAGTCAGCATGCCCTCATGAATATTCATGGCACGCTGACGTCAAACCGTTCAACTGCAGCCTCCGAGTAAGACTTATTAAGTCTTACACGGAGGATTAGTGAATCCGGGGGATTGTTTTTGCTTTGTCTTATACTATACTATTATATTTGATAATATATTTTAAAAAGGAAGCTAGAAACTGAACATATATATTTAAGAAAATACAAAATAACTGATTTGTTTAAATATACAAAATATATAATCAACTGTATTATCTCACCAAGTTTCAGTTTCAGTTAATTGGTGTAGTACCACAGTTTTATTTTTTAGAATATTGTAACATCACTGAATGTAAATACAACCAAAATACATTTAATAATATAAAATTGTAAAGTGTTTCTGAGCACAGTTATGGTGATTTGTAAATGAAGTGCTGAAGTAGCACCTATAACCATATTATAACATACAGGCATCTATAAAGCAACACTAAGGTACTACTTAAAAGAAAGAAAGAAAATTAACTTCCAGTTCTGAGTCATGCTGAACTAGCACCATTTGTTGAGTGTTTGGTCAGTCACAACTGTGTTTATGTATCCTGATGTATTTAAGATAGGTACAGGCTCTAAGGGTTGACTTTCTTAATAGAAGCTTGCAGCACGTAACATGTCACATGTAGTGCAGGTAAGGTGGGCAAATCTTGTGTCATCCATAGCATATTTGCTGCATAGGCCTCATGCAGCATAGAGAAATCAACTTCTATGTATGTCTATGTACATAGCTGTATACTACCAATCACATATTTCTACCTCCATATAACCAAGCATGCAGATAATACATATATGCACATTAGATTCTGACTGTAGTCCCATAAAAAAGTTGACTCTCTGGGTCTAATGGTACCCTGAAGCGTGAAAGGACAGACTGACATTCCTTACAACATTAGCGGTGTGCCAGTTAGGAGCTGGCATGTAGTGCAGCAGGAGTCCAGGAGTACGAGGAGGCCATGATGCTATGACTAAAACTAGAGGGAACATTTGCATACCAACAGATAAGCAGAAGTGTCCCAGCAAGGTAAAACAAAGGCTAAGTAAAACATAATGGCAAAATCATTAACATGCAGCTGTGTAAGCTAAAGGAGAAAATAAGTCCTAAAATAAGCAAAATATGAACTGGTGAATTCACAAACCTTCTACATGTTTATGTGCAAGTATTGTGCTTACCATGGTTTGTATATGGTGTTAACATTACCACTGTTCACAAAACAGAATCACATTGATGCTCAACTATGAACATAAAGTAGCAACCTGTAGTTACTGTGGACAGTAGTTCTGCACAGCAGTTGAAACAGTCAGACCTGTCATTGTCCTTTCCATTAAGTAGAGGTACTGCTAAGCAGATATCAGTCTCTCCAAAGCTTAGATAATGTGACCATGACACAGTGTTTCGTATAACAGTGGCTTCTAATTGGGCTTCATGTAGTTTCTCTGTAAAGATGTACCACTGACAACAAATTTAGTACATGATGTACTTGAGTAGTACATGTGAAAACAAAAAAAAAGCACACCCTGTAGGAAATGCAGAGACTTTAAGGACAAATACTAAATTACTTTAATCTCTCTCTCTCTTTATATGATACTTTTTTCAGAGTAAAATGCAACAAAAGAATAAATGAAATACAGGCAGATAAAACATTGTCTTTCAACACTTTCCTCTCCCTGTCAAACATAGACTTATCAGAAATCATTCTGGCTAACCTTACTAACTGACCTTTAACTAAACTTCTTTTTTGTACTAAGTGATGACAACTACTAAAATGCAAGTAGGCATATGAGAAGGTCAGCTTCCTGTAGATTATGGAAATAAAGTTAGCATCATTTTTAAAAATGGTCATATCTAGAAAATTCACTTGGCTGTGACCAACCTGGTGGGTGAACTACAAAAAGTTGGTTGTATTGTTTAAAAAGTCCAAAAAAATATTGATCATCAAAGGTGTACCTTCCCAAAGGATGACAATATCATTCAAATAGCATAAATAAAGCCTACAGTATTTGTACAACTCCAATTGAAACATAAACTTTCTTTCCAAGATTAACATAACCATATTGACAAAAATATGGGTGCAAGGAGTGCCCAGGGCTACCCCTGTGGTTTGTTTAAAAATCTCAACTACAGAGGAAAGGAAATTGTTGTTAAAAACAATTTCCATTAAAAAAACATAATTAGCTTGATGTCAGAAGTAACCAAAAAGCTACATAAAATCAAAGCCTCATGGAACAAGTCCAAGCTCAACCTCTGGGTAATTTAGGTGAAGAGGTTGACTATATCTATTGTTAAAAAAGAACCTCCTTACTCGATAGGTTTGGTTTATTTCTCCCTAAAAAATCCCAGGAGTCCTTTAGCAAATGTGTATTCTGATAATGCAAAGGTTTTAAAAGCCTGTCAACTGGCACCTCACAGCAACAGGTAATCCAGTTTGAATCTCCGCTGGGGTGCCTTCTATGTGGAGTCTGCATGTCCTCCTTGCTGTCACGCAGGTTTCCTCTGGGTGCTCCAGTTTCCTCCCATATTCCAAAGACATGCAGTAGGTGGATTGTACACTCTAAATTGGCCATAGGTGAGCATGTGTGTGTGAGTGAGTATACAAATGAACTACTGCGGCAGGACTAGCCACCCGACAGTGTAAAACCTTGGCTCAAGATGATTGTCACTGCTGAAGTGACATCCTGACCCCCATGTGCAAAATGGGAAAAAGGGGGTTGGGGATAGCTGGATGGATGGATGGATGGATGGATGGATGGATGGATGGATGGATGGATGGATGGATGGATGGATGGACGGATGGATGGATGGATGGATGGATGGATGGATGGATGGATGGATGGATGGATGGACGGATGGACGGATGGATGGATGGATGGATGGATGGATAAAACACGGTTACATGTTCATGGGTTCATATGTACTTATTTGAATATTGCTCTATTATTATCTTTAGATGCCTAGCCAGACATTTCCATGAAGTTTTTTAGCCCTTAATTTTTAAGTATGACTGACACAGTATGGGTAGAACATTTACATTTTGCCTCTTTCCATGAGGGATAAGTCTTCTAAATAAGGGGCAAATCCATGGTTGCCCATTATATTTGAACAGAGCAATAGAAGTACTTTGCTTTGTGTGGAGAGGAGTATGATTCCAAAGACATGGTATTCTCTGTAATATACATCTATCCTTCCAATATGTTCTATTTATAAACCAAAACAGATAGCAATCTTTTGAGTGGGTTTTTATGCCACCACAGTACATGCGAATGTGCAGTAGGAATGAAAGGATAGGGTCTGTTGTGACTCTGCATGTGAGGCAGAGGTTATCCTAAGTTTGATACCTAGCAGAGGGACGAGGCTTTGAGATGGACTGCATAGTTTTTTTATGATTTAGGCCCTTGACTTTCTTAGTGAGAAGGAGTTGTGGTCTTTCAAGTTGTGTGAAATGTTTGGACTGGTGCATACTTAAAGGGGCATTATACTCAATGATTGGTCTGATGAGTGCTGAATACAGTGGAATACTCACATACATGGACCTAGAGTACATACCTTTCATAATTAGTTGTGCAATGAAAAATACTTTTTTACATAACTGGATACATGCAGATTGAATGACAGTTTGTTATCTACATAACCTCCCATACCCCTAACTACTGGATCAGTTTTCAGGGGTATGCTATCAATGTGATAGTCACAAGGGATGTCATGCTAGTCCAAGGGTACTATTACACATTTCTTGGCATTTAGTTTTAGTCCACAATTTTGACATTAGCTATTTTGTTTGGGAAAGGCTGCCTTGGAGAATCTTGGTGCCCTCAGGGAAGTTTATGATGACACCAAGTTTACAGTCATCTGCCATAAATCCCTTAACATTAGCTTTGAGTTCAAAGAAGTAAATGCATGAGAGGAGTGAACCAAGGACTGGACCCTGTGGTTCACCACTAGTAGCATGTCTTATGGAGCAGGTAGAGTCACTCACACTAATTTTGAGGGTACTGTTTGTGAACCAGTTTGGTATTCAATGAGCTATATAGGGGTTAACATTTAGCTGAGATAGTTTATTTATGATACCTGAGTGTGGGATGGTGTTGAATGCCTTTGCAGTGTCAAGATATTCAGTGTGTGTGTGTGTGTGTGTGTGTGTGTGTGTGTGTGTGTGTGTGTGTGTGTGTGTGTGTGTGTGTGTGTGTGTGTGTATACTGATTTATCCCCATCCATTACTTCAGTAAACTTTTGAAAGAAATCCGCCCAGTTAAATAAGCAGGAACTCTGTCCTTATTCATTAATTACATAATGTTTCTTTTCATAGCCTAAAAGGTGAGGACAGTCAGACTTATGGGTTTATAATTACCTGTGTCTACTGGCACCCCACCGTTGTGCAAGAGGATGACAGTCATAATCCTTCATTCATTCAGAACAAAGGTTGTTTCGAAGCTGATATCGAATAGCTTCTGTAAAGGGTCTGACAGGTCCTGTTTCAAACTGGCTGTATGCAGCCCCATATTTTATCTGGCCCATGGATGCAGTGTTCTTGGCCTTGGATAATGTCTTCAGGACTAGTTCATGGATGATTTGAAGGGGGTGTAGATGCAGGCACATATGTGATCTTGGAATGTAGGAGTGGAGTGAAGTTAAAGCTAAATATTTCTGCCAGCAAACTGGCTATGACCTCTGTGTATGAAAATATATAGTTGATATGATTTACTATTAGCTTTGCACTGTACTGGGCATTGGTTCTGGTATTCTTAACATTGCTAAAGAAGTCTTTTTAGTTGTCCTTTGCCTGTATGGCTATTTTTACACCATAGTTGGCTTTGCTTGATTTGATCGATGTCCAGATTTCCTTGTAAAGTTTATCAAGAGATTTTTTTTGCATCTTGATAGTTAACATTTATTTTTACATGCTATGAGTTTTTTTATTATATACCCTGTTTATATAGGAGTTCATTAATGGGGTTTATTTTTAAATTTGGCATTGTATTTACTTCAGAGATAGACAGATGCATCTATGCAGGTATTCACTTGTGCATAGAATTTGGTGAAAAATGGTTCTGCATAAGTAGTGGGGCCATCACGTTGGAAAGGGGTGTTGAACTTAGACAAGTTATCACTCAATCATAGTAATTTTGCCTCAGCAAAATGTCTCAAAAGCAAGGTATTAGAGATTGCTGGCGACTCCAGTCTTACAGTGAATATGACTGAGTTGTGGTCTAATTTATCCAGGAAGGAAATCATAATTGGTAGGGAGCAGAGAGGCACCATATTAGTAAGGATCAAATCAAGGATTTATTGTTGCTGGTTGGGGTGTGGACTAACTGGTCCAGAGACAGCACCATCTTTAGTGCTTTCATCTAGTGTGGTGAGCCAGAACGTGTGGTAGGCAGTGAAACTCTGCATTGGTGGAAAACTTTAATTGGCCATGAACCAGGTCTCTGTGATGATACATATATCAATGTTTTCTAGGATAAAAAGTGTTTGTTGGCAGTGGAATTTTTCATTAAGGTTCCTAAAGTTGAGCAACACTAACTGAATGTTATCTGGATTCTGTTTTGTTATGTTGGAAGCTTTTGAAGATTGACATTGCCTAACAAAGACTCTTTGGGGGTGAACAAGCTTTTAGCCAGTATACAAAAGACTTGAGGATATAAGCCAAGGCCATCCCTGGGAAAACAGTTAAAACTGTCTATTATCTCTTCCCGGGCTGATGTATATATTGGACCCTGTTTGAATGACAACAGAAGCTAAGCCAGTTTTTTTTTTTTTTTTTGGAATCATTCTTGACAATGGCAAAATGATGCTCAATGCTAGGGTCATACCTGCCTCAGGCACAGATTCTGAGAGCTCCTAAATGTCTCCCTTCACATTGTCCAGTGAGTTTTGTTTCCAGTAATTTACACCCACATGTATTATGACTGTGTCATATGCGTACTTGCGGTACAAGGACGTGACTGCATGCTTGATGCGGTGAATCCTGGCACCTGACAGATACATGCCTGTGACCCTATGCTTGCACACCCTGCCGAGTGGTGCATCAGTGTGTCTCACTATGGAGTCACCTAAGACTAGGATGTTTGATTGGATTAGGATTTGCCTTATGGGTTTTTGAATTGAGATAATGTGATTCTTACATGTATTTTTCAAGGTAGGTGCTGCCTGAGGCTGCTGAGAATACTTATTTTTCAGGTTACATTTAGCAGGCCTTTGTGGTTTAGCTAAGTTATTTTTAAGTTTTTAAGTGCCTGAGCACATGTAAGTATATGTGTTCAATCTGATCCACATGTATTACTGACAACCCGTGGGGTATTTGTTGATGCTTTATGTGAGGGTTTTGCCTCCATTAACTTTTATGACATTATACATCAGCCAAAAAAATGCCAGTAAATACAAAAAACAAGCTAACATGAAAAAGTGCCAAAAAATATTGAACACTCTGTGTGAATAAATAATCATGCATACAATTCCCCTATCAAAACAATAGATGCCTTAGTATTATACTAAAATGATAATACAGCACACCAATTATAATTTATCTCAAAAGTACTAGTTCTAAAACATTTTTATATATTTTATACTGTCATTAATCCTTGAAGTATGACTGTCATTCAGAATAGGATGCCATATCGATTACTTCTTTTTAAAACAGTATTAAGATAATTGTCTTAGAAGCATTTTCCAGTCACACAAAAACTTAAATGTTCTAATCCTGTGCACTAACTTGAGTGCCTGTGAAGTGAATTTGCTACAATATTTGATGTTCTTACATACATCTGTTTGTAAATCCACAGTAAAAGCTTTCTAGTGGTATTCTTCACAAAAAGTACCTCAAAGCTGAAAAATGTAGCTATTCACATCACCATTGTGGAATTATTTTAAATTACTACTGTAAAGTGACTTCATAAAATGTGGTAACATCAAAATATGTCCACCCCCCACCCCCTTAGTAAACCTGCAGAACTTACAGAAATGGCAGGAAACAAATATTTTGAAGAAAAATAGGGGAGCAAAATGCACTTCAGTGATGCCAGCAGTTATACAGTCAAACATGCAGCTGAAGTGCATCAGTGTATCCTCAGAACTATCTCCTGTATATGTGTTTCCCTTTGTAGCCAAGGTTTTGTCATTGTAATATTACCCCTACATGGGTATCTGTGTTACCCTTTGTAGCCAGGGTCTTGTCATGGTGATATTGCCCCTACATGTGTATCTGTGTTTCCCTTTGTAGCCAGAGTCTTGTCATGGTAATATTGCCCCTACATGCGTATCTGTGTTTCCTTTTGTAGCCAGAGTCTTGTCATGGTAATATTGCCTCTACATGGGTATCTTTGTTTCCCTTTGTAGCCAGGGTTTTGCCTAGGTAATATTGCCCCTACATGTGTACTTTTGTCTGCTTGAGTTAGGAAAGGGGAGATTTTCTTTGCCCAGAAGATGAAAGGGTTTATTTACTCAGTCACACTGTGTGGAAATGGAAATTTAGAAGCTGACCAGGACACAGCACTAGGAATTTGTAGGTGGTGTTTTCATCTATGATGTAGTTGTACAGGTCTAAGATAGTCATAGAGCCGGGAGCTTATTGCATTTCTGAAGAATTCCAAAAGGCATTGTGTTAGTCTTAAAGGGTTTGAGAAGTAGTTTATGAGACATTGGTGGAGCTGAAGCAAATATGACTGAAGTTGGAAGTGAATCACAGTGTGTGGTTGACTTGACCCCATCAGCAGAGAGGGTGAGTGGGAGATGAGGAGGTCCAGAAGATTTTGTTAATGAATATGGAGAAAAGGAGGGGGTCAAAGATGGATTCTTGTAGCATCATATTGGTAAAAGGACAGACTCTGATTTGGAGGACCCTGCTTTGATTTTGAACTTCCTGTGACTGAGGAAGTTTGTGAACCAGAATGTGCCATCAGGGCTGATTTTGATTTCATTTAGTGTATTTAGGACAAGAGAGTGATCAGTGAGATTACATGTCTTTGAAAGGTCCACTAATAGAGAACATGTAAGGGCACCTTTGTCAGAGTTTAATAGTATACCAACAAGGTCAATGAACCATTGTTCTGTCAAGCAAAAAATAAAACAAAAAAGCCACACAGTAATATAAACTGATAATGAATGAGTGATTTTAACTCCAAGTGGACTATTGTTCTGTTTTTTTTGGTTCTTTTAATAGGGTGTTATCAGTTAAGGACCAAATGGCTGTCAGAGTGCTTCATCCAGGACACAGATCATGCAGTCTGAGGGAGAGGCAGCAGTATTGCTGCTCAATCACAAGCATATGAATGTGCATAAATATAGTACACACATTGAGAATGCTGAATCCTGCACTTGTTCTGTATATACAGATAGAACTTTGAAGTTTTCCATGTCTCCTAGAACTAAAAACAGAACTAGATGGATCCACAAAAAAAAGAAAAGAAAGAAAAGAAAATAATACTTTTGCAGTCATTTAATGCATGACTAATTTATTTATTCTTCCACCAGACAGACACAGAAAACTCTTCTGTATGCTCTGTATTTTTAGGGTGTCTTTCTTATGATTATTCTGTAGTTTCAGAGTAAATGTTAACAGTTGACCTCCTCCATACACCTTCCTCCTAGAACACACACAAACCTGCAAAGATACTTGGGTATGCAATGTCTTGGCATCTTCTTAAGCATATACCCATTACTTATCTTAGGTCTGTTCCTTATTTTTTTGCCAAAATACTCTATCCATTACTTATTTAGGGAATAAACAGAGTTTGTGAATCATTTCTCAAGGTATCATGGGGTTGTACAGGAATTTCAGCAATAAATGTGACTCTCCAGAAACAGTGGCATAGAGGAATAAAGCCCTGACTGCAGCTGAGTCAAGCTGGAGTCAGTTAGAGGCTCAGAGGACTGACTGAGCAGGGACGATAGGTGTGCCCATCCTGGGGAAGAGGAGGAGGATGGTGTGTGGGTGGGTACACCAAGCAATAAGTAGCTTTCTGACAAAAGCCACGAAGCCAGTTGTGATATGCTTCAGCCAAAAATGGCAGGGCAGCTTGCTGACAGTTATTCCTTGTAGAAGTCAGGAATTCAGCATCAAAGTCTGTCCATTGCTCAATCCTTGAGTAACTGTTTAGGCACACATATCTGGGAGGAACTGGGGTATGCCAGAAAAACAGAACCCCACAGCTGATGGTTGGGCGGCATGACCTCTCAGAATGTCCTTAAGTTTTATGTTGTCCCGTTATTAGTCCCTGGGTGACTGGAGTGGCAGGTAGCCCCAGCATGGACATGAGGCACTGGAACATCTGTCAAGATGATACCAGGAAAAGAGCAAAAAGGAAAATAGGAAGCAGGAGAAAGGTACATACTTCTCCAGTGTTGGAGTGCATTGTGAGGTTATTAGACGTGCACACATTCCCCTTATAATTACATCTATGTTGTGTGTGTGTGTGTGTGTGTGTGTGTGTGTGTGTGTGTGTGTGTGTGTGTGTGTGTGTGTGTGTGTGTGTGTGTGTGTGTGTGTGTATGTATATATATATATATATATATATATATACATATATATATATATATATATATAGTGACTATATCATTAAATACAGCAAACTTATAATGATGAACAAGTGACATCGACTACAACCAAAAACCCATAGAATATCCTAAATGACAGCTACCCTACTTGCTTAATTTTGCACAAAGGCTGCTGATATAACTGCAGAGTAGACAAGTGGTTCACATCCACCTTATTATGAAATTACACTATAAAAACATTTAATTTATTGCACAAAACCGTTAGCAGCAGTCCTATGTTCAGCTCCACTTGTACCACTTCAGTGAAAAGACATTAGTCCAAGAACATTATAGAAATTGTCTTATTTAGAAAACTGTCTTAACTATTTATGTTTACTTGATAAGATTCATTAGGCATAAATATCTTTTTTGAAGAGCTGACCTGATCACACATATATGTTTAAGTGAATGCTCAGATCCTTACAGTATGGAAGTACAAGTAACAGGACTCAAACCACGGCATGCAGGATATAACGATTTTGTGATGCAAACAATTAACTCGGTCAGGCTAAAGAGATCTATCCACAATGATATAATTTGCTAAACTGTTGAATACAAGGTTAATTCTTTTGCACTTAAATTAAACAAGCAATGACATGCCCTGAAGCTGAATATTTTTTTCTACCCATGGTCACATTGCAGTGAGCTGCACAGTAGTTCCTGAAATTCCCCTGACATTCATGTGTGTGTGTGTATGTGTGTGTGTCTGTATGCAAAGACAGAAATAAAGAGGAGAGAGAGTCTCCTCCCTGAAATGCATGTCATCTGGAAACATGAGCTGTCATGCTATTTAATGAAAGATAAACAAAAACTAGGGTATACATTGACACACAATAGGCTTGCCAGCCACTGCTTTTACAGAGTAGGTATTTCATCACACCCTTGGAGTTACCAAGACATGACTGCAGCAAATGAGTAAGTACAGAATAAAATAATATTTTTTGAATGTGTGTGTGTGTGTGTGTGTGTGTGTGTGTGTGTGTGTGTGTGTGTGTGTGTGTGTGTGTGTGTGTGCACGTGTGCATGTACGTGTGTGTGTGTGTGTGTGTGTGTGTGTTTATGTGTGTGTGAATCTGTCCAACTGTAATATACAGAATAATTTAACATTTAAAGATTTCAAAAAATGTTTCAGCCTCTTTTTCCACACTGTTGTTATTGGATGGATGTCTGTCTTCCTTCCCATATATTTTGTGTTGTATTTTACCGTTAATGTGTAGCCTAGCCAGGTGGTCAGACTCTTCGTATTCAGCTTCATTTACCTACAAATAATAATAACTTACTGAAGCTCTGACTAGCTCTACCTGTTTTCTGTGTATTATGCATTTAGCCCCAAGTAGATTGCTGTGAATGATCTATCTATGCTTATTTATTCTTACATATAAAATGTCTGTCATGCTAATTAAATGTATAACTTCTTTAATGAAATTACCAATTTAGAGGAATGCTTCATATGTTTATAGACTGCAGTTGACCTTTCAGTGACATTTTGGTACAAATAACAACTTTAGCCTTGCATTATATAAGGATGTCTTTCTTGGATCACTCCCAGGAAATGCTAGCTTTAATGTCAGGTTGTAGATTATGGTTTTACTGAAAGAGGGTGAATGTCATTTAGAGCCGGCAGTGGATTTGCAAAGAAGTTAAACCTTATCCATCCATCACCAACATGACAGATTTTAGTTGTCACAACTGTTCTGATAGTGAATACTTTGCACCTAATCATGAATGTTATTTGAATATCATATTTTCTTGTTTACCAGATTCATAGACTGAACTTTCGTGAACTGTTTTTACTGTAGCTGATTGTCACAAAAATGCATGGAAAACAGGAAGATGAAGAGAACTGATCAGTGTCATACAATCTGCAGCTTTAGTCTGGGGGAAACAGATCCAATTTTACAAAAAAGTCCAAGTTCCTTCTTATCCCCTCATAAGTACAACCTACATGTAGACAGCAGCATGTTGTTCATGATTTGTACCTACCACTGCTGTGTTTGTTCAGTGAAAGTCATATGATACCTAGTGGTTTATGACATTAATTTGGATGATGCCTTTATTCTACAAGTTAGTAAATGAAAAACATAAAAGAGAACTTACCTTTGAATTACATAGAATTAAATATTTTTACAAGGTTTTAATTAAACAGATCCCTAATATTGCTCATTTGTAATCAGTGTTCTACCTTGGTTAACAAATTTAAATACATACATAACTAAATAACTATTTTCCATTTTTACTTCATTTCTTAGTCTGAAAAGATTATGTTTAATATACACACTTGCCTAATAAACTATCAAGTGAATCATTCAAAAGTGAAATAAAACATGTGAGAGGAAAGAAAGCATTAGTTCATTGCTGTGTAAATTACTTAAGCAATAACCCATGCTTGGGTGTGGGTAATGCTGGATTTACCCACATTTGGTGTGGTTTGGTGACGAGGGTGAAGGCCGAGTGGCCAAAGACAACGGTGGGTAAATCCAGCATTACCCACACCCAGAAGTGGGTTATTGCTATTATTTAAGAAAAAAAATACTTACTTTTCTTAAATAATGGCATTGTATAATGCCTCTGTGCTGCCCTTCCGCAGCTGTCCAGTATTCTGTGGCAGTTCTGATGTAATGCGCATACATATGCTTACGCAGTACATCGGAGCTGTGTGTGGAAGCAAAGGAGAAAGGAAGATCTCTGTTGCTTTTTTTTTAAGATATCTCACTATGTTAAACCCGTTTAACATAGCGAGATTACAGCAACGGAGCTCTTCCATTCTCTGTTGCTGTGTAACACACACAAAAAGAAAGACATATTAATGGAAAAAGTCCAGGCGACCAGACCTTTTTCCATTAGTATAAGTCTGATTTACAACTGGCATGCTGACCAATCAGCGTGCATGTTTTGGAATATTAATGGCAGGGTCATTGTATAATAAGCATTAATTTATAAGTAGCTCAGATTATATGGCTTTTAATGACAAATGCAGGATTGTACAAGAACCCCACGAGTAATGGCGTCAGTGATAGTAATGCAGATAGGAAGTGAGTTCTGTATAAGCTTCTGTGAGCATAGTGTATGATTAAAATCTAGATATCCCCTTTGCTTTTATTCTTTACAGTGCTCCTACAGGACAGAGAGGAGTAAAAGTAAATGGTAATAAATGAGATGGATTTTTATACTAGTCATTATTCAGTGTATGCCCAGCTCAGGGCAACAACTTCTGATGTTACCACAAGGATTGCATCAGCCTCACAGATCCTGGAGGAAACAGCTCTTCAGTCAGGAGACCACTCTCCATGGGGCATAACAGGAAATGGTCATATCTTTAAAAAAACACTCCTAAGACAAGTATAGACAGGCAATTGGAAAGGTGAATATAGATAGCATACAAACTGGAATTTCTGTTTGATCCTTGATCTAGAATAGTTGAAGCTCCTTATTTGTTTTGCAAATATTTAGACTGGATTGCATATTGCTTTGAAAATTCTCTAAAAATATGTTTATGCTCACTTTTCTGATAAGGTAGCTACTTTTAAATATATATATATTTTAATCTCATTTATGACTTTTGTATTTCTATGGTCTATATGAGATATGTGTCTTTGCATCCCACTTCCTTTCTGTAAGGACTTACTTTAACTTGAGAGACGCACCAACTCTGTTCAGAGGAATGCAGATTTTCAATGTTCTGCTTAAAGCATTAGGCATGAGATTTAAATGAGTCCTAGTGGCCAGCTTTACAAGCAGATGTACACAAGCCAGATGCACGCGCACGCACACACACACACACACACACACACACACACACACACACACACACACACGCACACACACACACACACACACACACACACACACACACACACACACACACACACACATAGACTCACCTCCAGGTTACAAAAGAGAAACAAATGCTTTCTTAAAGACCAGATGTTTTCTTTTCATGAGTAATATTTCCACAGAAAATAATTAAGCAAAGAGTTCAGTAAATGTTTTATTTCTTGGTTGAATGTTGAAAAGCTAGCCCATTAGTTTTAGTTTGTGTTTTATTTGAAAGGTTTGTGACACCCTGTATTTAATTAATTTTACTATAAGTCACTCTCATTTGGATGAAGCAGCCTACTTTTTCTGCATAGCTGTGAAAGCAGGAAAAAAACAAGCACTAGCAATACCATTCAACAGCCTCTTGTATGTCATTTTACTTGGTCTCCCAGTTATATCAGTCCTTCCTGAAGGACTCCATGGTCTTAGAGTTCATTATTTGCCCAAGTAGCCTGTTTCATTAATAAGCTACTCTTAATATGATAAAGCACGTTTGAATCTATAGGCTGAACTTTATGCTAAGAACATTTTTTTCTTCATTCTCTGTCTTTTTCCTTCAACCTTATTCCTGAAGAAGCACCAGAATGGCTACATCACTGAATCTGTAGTGGGTTTGTATAATCTCTCTGCTCCTGGAATCTGTTCTGCTAAAGATAAATGGCTGTACTGAAATGGCCTTGGCTACACCTTTCTCAGTTTATACCTACTAGTTTACTTTTGCTTTTGCTACCACACCAGGGAATGTTATTGATTTTGTGCTTTGTAAGTTTATTTCTTCCAGCTGATATTCAATTCTCAGCTTATTAGAAACCAGATAAAGATCTTTTGTCCTTCTGTGTATTAAACTTTAGATGTCACTTCTCAACCCTCTCTCCCAGTGTTTTTGGGTCCTTTTGAAGTCTTATTTCCATATTTCCTATTATCATAGGATCATAGGAGGTAACTAGGCTAATGGCCCTAGGGCCCTTACAAGCCTAGCCAAGAGTTTATCCCCAAAAAGAAACCTCAGTCAGCACCTGTCATCCCTGTCAATGGGAGGCAAAGGTGGAACCCATGGGACAAATGTATGGTTTCCTATCCATTTATCAAGGATGCACTTCAAGAGGGTCAGTGAGTTACACAGTTTGACATGTATGGAAAGTCTATTCCAGAGATGGGACAGCCTCTGGGAGACAAAACTGTCTCCCCAGCAGGTTTTGTTGATGTCGCATATTAGATTCAGGCCTTTTGAGCATGCAATGTGCAAGGAGTTAGACTTGTCAATATGGAGCATCGTTAGTAGGGCAGGATCCACTACTGGCTTGTAGGTGAGACTCAGATCACCTCTGAGCAATCTGTACGATACCGAGCAGAGTGATAGTGATTTGAGCCTGTCCTCATACGACGGGTTTTGGAGGCCATGGATTCACTTTGTGAGGTATTTCTGTGTCCTTTCCAGGTGGTGCAGATGTTTGGAGAGGTACACACTGAATGGGGCATTATACTCAATTAATGGTCAAATGACGGAGGAGTATAGACAGGTAATAACCTCCTTTTTTCTGGATGAAATCCCTTTACTTATAAGATGAACCAAGTAAAGGGCTTTTCTGACCACTGCTGCTACATGGTGGTCGAATGTGAGATTGTTATCAACCTGAGTACCCACGTCTCTCACCACAGGTTGTGTGCTTAGGGGTTGCCATTGATGTGATAATCAGCAGGGGCTACGTTTTTGCTGAATGGTATGATGATACAGTTTTGGTGTTTAGCTTGAGGTCATGACTTTGGCAGCAGTCATTAGCTGCTGTGAGACCCTCTTGGAGTATGTTAGCATCATTTGGGAAGTCTATGCAAGCACCCAACTTACAGTTGTCTGCAATCTTGGTCAGCCACAGGCCTTTTGTCTTTGCCTGGACCTCTGAGAACTAGATGCCAAACAATAGGGGTCCCAGGATGGATTCCTGTGGAACTCCACTAGTGACAGGTCTGCTATCAGAGGTGGATACACCTATTCTGACCTTGAGGGTCCTGTCAGTGAGCCAGTTGGCCACCAGCCTGATGGGATAGGGATTTAAGCCAATTTGTGTTAGCTTCTCAATGATGCCTGAATGGGAGATTGTGTCAAAGGCCTTGACCAACTCAAGGTAAGCTGTATGTAATAACTTTCCTTCATCCAGGGCTTTGGTGACAGCATCAAAAAATTGAACCAGGTTTAACAGGCAAGATTTGCCCTTGATGAATACAAACTGGGTGGGGCCAAGTGCTTGGAGATTGCCTATCTCCTTGTTTATGAGATCCATAATTATACGCTCCATGGCTTTACAGATCAGACTTGTTAAGCTAATGGGGTGATAGTTTTCAGAGTCAGTAGTGGCACCACCTTTGTGCAAGGGGTTGACAATGACAGTTCTCCACTCTGCTGGAATGAAGCCTGCACTTAGGCTGTGGTTGAATAGGGTGCTCAATGGCGAAGTTAGTTCTTGCTGGAGGTGGTGCAAACTACAGCCTGGGATACTATCAGGTCCCATGGAAGTTGTGTTCTTTTCCTTGCATAAGGCATTTAACATGTGATCTATGGACATTTGAGGTGCAGGACAAGTATCAGGGATGTCAAAAGGGCCTTTTGGGGGGCAGAGGGGGTAAAGCTTGCACTGAACCTATCTGCTAGCAGGTTGGCTAAGTCAACAGACCAGTATAAGTGATACTGTTAAGTACTACTTTGGTGCAAACCTGGGCCTTGCCATGGAGGTTTCTGACATAACTGAAGAAAGCTTTGCGGTTTCTCTTTGTTTTGAAATCTAGTTTTGATTCATAATTAACTTTGCAGGTTTTCACTAGCAATTTAATTTGCTTGTTGAGGCTTAGGGAGTTTTTTCAATTTGGAATTTGTTCCTTTTTACCCTTGGACAACAGTTTCTTCCTTTTGTTGTAAAGCCTGTTGACTGAGGATGTCCACCAAACAGGTTTGTTTTTCCTTGAGGAGCAGGTTTTAGTTCTGTTAGGTATGGCTTAGTCCATGCAGTTGTACAGGTGCTTGTATGCTGCACTGGCATACTGTTCAGCATAGTTGTCTGCATCCCCTGAGGGGGCTGTGGTGTGAAGCTGCTGATACCCTCTGTGACACTGCCAGATCAGATATCTGGAATTGTGTAAATACCTCTATGTCATCTGTGAATATTGATATGATTTATACAGAACTGTATGTTAAGTACTGAACTTCAAGAATGTAACCACAGCATACCCTGCTGGAACATAGAATATTAACTTGCAAAACTTTAGGAGAATGAGTTGAAATCAATTTGTTTTGCAGTTGTGTTATAAACATGAGTTCCAATGCAGCAAGGAGATAGGATGTCTAGAACAAGGGTGCCTTCTGCATTGCTTTGTAAGTGTTTTATTGTTTTATGACTTTCAAGATCTGCAATCTTCTGGGAGATATGTATTTTTAACACAGAGATGTTAAACTCTGTTTCAGCCTGGGAAATGAAGTCAAGTGACAAAAAGTGATGTCATCCAAGCTAATCCAACAGTAATATTTGATATTGATTTAAGAACTCTCTCAGAGATTGTGCATTTTGTTTTTGACCTGGAAACATCCACTCATCATCATCATCATCATCATCATCATCACCATCACCATCTACACTTGCTGTAAGTAACATTCAAGGCATAGTATCTCTTTTAGATATAGATAGGTATACAGTAAATATTTGTTTAGATGTTTTCTGTATTTATTTCAGACTGTCCTGCAATGTTGTTTTAAAATATTTCCTGTGATTTTAAACTCTGAAGTAACTGTGTTTGTTTTCTGAGTATTGTCTTGTTCTTTTATTATTCATTATTAAATATATTTAAACCTATCTTTGTGGTTGATATTTTTGAGACATATTTAAGCTCTTAGTGTACTTGAATATATATTTGGTGACACTGTACAGACCACTCCTAATAGCCTGGTTCTTGGTCAAAACTGCCATTTAGATAATAGTAACATTACACAGTAGGATTATGCACCCTTTGTAAGGGCCTTATAGTAGTTGATAAGTAGGGTGGCTGGTGGCAGCTGGAACTACCTTATAGTCTGGGCAGAAGGGAGCATAGCTAGTAAACCTGTGCCAGCCTTTCCCAGGTGTGTGCTTGTGCTTGCGTATAAATCAAATCTCGAAGTGTGTGTGTATGTGAGTGTGTGTGTCAGCTACTTGGGCAGGGACATTAAGCAATGGTTGGACAGAGAGGGTACTGGAGGTCTTAGCTTGGCCACTCAGCTGAGATCTCAACACTATAGCTGGGCCAGTGGGGAATCTTACTGGGGATCTGGAAAAAGAAGGAGAAACCATCCCCAGATTGACTGTGATCTCTGTGTGCTCTTAAGGGAAATTGCACCTTACACTGTGTGCACTTGTTATCCTCCCATTGTGTACATCCCTTACTGTTGCTAGTGGTGAGGATTGAGGCTCCTTGATTACTGGGCCAGTGCAGGAGCATCACACCCTCCCTTAGGAGGTTGTAATCAGCTTTTGAGAAGTTTTTTATCTTAATTACTGCTAATGGGTTGGGTGGGATAGAAACTTCGAATGAGACACTTCAATGATCTGATCTTACCAGGGAGGAACATACTATTGGAGTGGTGCTGCAGTCACCCATGTTGGTGAGAACCAGGTCAGGAATGTTATCTTCCCTTGTGGGGGATCAGACAAGCTGGTCTAGTGAATTAGAAATGATGAAGTCAAGGAATCATTGAGTGAGTGCATCAGTGCAGGAATAGTTCACCCAGTCTATGGTGGGGTAGTTGAAGTCACCAAGGATCAGGGTATTAGGGGATACCTTGATGGAGTCAAGTAGATACAGGTAAGAGGAGTGGGTGTCCTGAGTCATGGAGGGGGGTCTATAGGAGGCTATAACTTGGATGGGTGTCTTGCCAACTGTCAGTTGCACTTGGAGAAGTTCCAGTGCATCATGCTGCCAAACCAGTCTGGAGGTGTGCCTGCCCTTAATGAAGATAGAGACTCCACCACCCTTAGTCTTCCTGACCTCATTTTGGGGTTGGAATATGTGGAAAGAGGTATGTCCTGGTAAGGCAGGGGTGCTCTCTGCAGCCCAGATCCAAGTTTCTGTGTCCGCACAGAGATCAACATCTTCCAATGCAAGGAGAGCCTCCAGTGAAAGTATTTTCAGGTTATGGCTCCTACTATTAAGCAGCATGACCTTCAATTTGCTTTTTGACAAATCTTTTATGTTGGAAGATTTGTCTTTGGGACATTGCCTAAAAAAGGCACAATGGGGAGGCAAGGGTCTTGGCCAGTATCAGTAAACCCAGTGGTGACAGGTGGATGCCATCTCTGACAAAGCATCGATGCCTGTCAACCATGTCATCCCACCATGTCATCCCATACAGACAGATACTGGAGCCCCTTGGAATGACACCAGAAACTAAGCCAGTTGTTGAAGTCAATTATTTTTTGTTAGTGCCATGGTATAATTCTTGGTAAAGGTAGGATGCTGCTTAGGGCTAGGGTCATACTTGCCTGGGACACATACTCTGAGAGCTCAATCATGTCTCTCTTCATATAGTCAAAGGAGGTACACCTCAAGTCATTCACACCAACATGGACAATGACAGAGTCATACTTATACTTGCTGTGGAGAGACTTAAGTGCATGCATAATGTGGTAGATTCTGGCACTAGACAGACAACTGACCTCCTTCTCCTTGTCAAGCCTGGTGAGGTGTACATCAGTGTGTCTCACAACTGAGTCACCAATGACAAATATGTTTGGTTAATTGTTATGCCTTGTGGGCTGTGATGGTTTATTGTTTTGCTTTATGGGCTGTGTCTGTGAGACACTGGTGTGTTGTCTGCTGTGTGTGATGTGTTTGGTGTTGTGTGTGGAATGTTTGTGAATGTGCTTTGGAGTTCTGTGCTGTTTAGGTAAGTTTTTATTGAGGACCTCTGCATATGTGGATATTTATTGTGCTTGACTATGTGATACATTCTTGGTATCATTTGTAAATATCGTCATAATATCTAATGCAAAGATGACCAAGATCATTGGTCTCAGGACTTGCCATTGTGTATTCTCAACAACCAATTATCTTTCTTTAGAAAGAGTAGCCTAGAAATGATTATATACTTTCTGTCACTAAGTCATTTTTCAAACTGTTAGTGAATGTCTTACCATCTGTCTTCAGTTTGTTAACCGATTGTTAAGGTATAAAACAGTTTACAAGAAACAAGAGGTTATGTCAACTACAGTGAGAAAATGTTACTAATTATCACCATTTCACATTGGTTATTAGAGTACCCATGTTGATGCATGTAACTACAAAGCCCTACTCCTGGGTTGTTAAAAAAGAAGCTAAAATCAACTCCAGAAATCTTGGCCTATTCAGACTAGTGATTTACCATTTTCTGTCTCATCCTGTCATCTTCAGCATTGGTGTCACATACCTTCACCTCCTGCATTAAGCAGTCAAGGTCCTCTCTGACCAGGGACTCTTTTTTTTCGCCAAGGTTCTAGTTGCCGCTTTCTTGCCTAAGAACATGATTAGAAATAACTTTGCCAACTCTGGGTATGAAGAGGGGCTATTGATGCCATAACATAAGAAAAGGAGTACTGCACTTCAGCAGAATTTGCCAGGCCAGGCCATAAACACAATCAGAAAATTCACGGAGCTTCACTCTTTGTGGCCTCAGATCAGAGCAATTCTAGTATTCTTTGTTCCAGTTACATCTGCATCACACTTCAAGCATCTGAAATTCACCCTAGAAAATATGGCCACCAACTTGGCGGGTGTATGAAAATACTTAAGAGGCACTGCCATCTGAAGAAACAAAATTTTCTTGACTTTAATGGCACACATAAGGAGCAAAGACAGTCTAGGCCACAAATCCTAAAGGACAATTATTCCTAGGTCACTTTCCCAAACTAATCTATACTTCTTTTCAACCACTTAGCCCCTGGTGGTCAAGAAGATCTTGTATACCATTTCCAGGACCCCCTTCTGCTTGACCTGGCCTTCCTGAGTTTCCACCCTCCATTAAATCCAATGAGGCCAGTGTATCCTAGCAATTGAGCCCATTCTAGCCCTCACTAGTAACTTCAACAATTTATCAAGCCAAGTTTTGTCTGACTTCTTAAAAGCCAAGTTAGAATTAAAGGTTTGATAAAGTGACAGGGCAATAAGCCATAAGTAATTGTTCCCTGATCTGTGGAGTTATCCATCATCTCGATGCAGGAACTATTTGGAAGGCCATTGTACCTTTAGGGATATACAGTTTATAAATCACAGAAGGCACCAAGGAAGAGGATTTTTTGTAGAGTCAAAGGCCTCTTAACACATCTTCCAAGATCATGTATAACAGGAATATTACCTCAGGGAAGCAGGTCTCACTTTCTTAGTAATAATTGATGGAATTTATCTAGGTTACTTGGTAAATGGAGGAAAAACTTCATTCATTGAGTTACATAATAAGGTGAATTTATTCCACACATCATTTTAAATCTACTGAATTCCATATCCAGCAAAGATGGATCCTCCAAATCCCCAGGGAGAGTTAACATATACTATGAGGACACAAAAAAATCCACAGACTTGCTGAAAGACACCGTACCCATTTATTAAACAGTAAAAAATCCACTAAGCACTTTCACCCATTCACTACCCGGGCTTCATCAGAGTAAATTAATTGTGCCAATTGATTTCATTAAATAGTGAACCATGTGATCACAAATTAAAAAAATGATTTTACACCAATAAAATTCAAGCATTTCAATGCTTGAAAACACCCATTATTATATACCATGAGGACCTTGGTCCATCCATACAAAAGAGGATACCATTATCTTTAACTTTAGCAGTGCCATCTTGTAAGGGTTTCACAGAAGGCCATGCAGAGAATATGAGGTAAAATAAACCATTTCAGTGCCTGAATACACTGCTGAAAGTCCAAGGCTAATGAATTCCTATATTGAAAATAAGTCTTAATTTTTACTCATTTTCAGCCATGAAAAGTTGCTCTCAGTGTAAGTCTGCCATGATTCTGAAAGACTTGGGCTCAGTGTAAGTGACTTTCATCAGTGTATGGCCAAACTATAAACAGGCTTATACTGGGGGCCAGATTTCAAAAGACCTGATCCTAACCTGCTCCCAGTGTAAGTGGTCACTTGCACTGAGAACAAATCTTTCAGTCGGAATTAGGCCTATAGTTTTCTTTCATACTTTCATGCTACCTCAGATGTATTAGTTTGCATGTTATTGCATTCAAGTACAAAACATGACAGCAGAAGGCCTGGCAGTGGGAGCACTGTGCATCCTGACAGCCTTCTTGACTTGGGTAAGTCAGCATCAGATGTGATATATATTTAGCTTCTTAATTATCCAAGCAATATATAACCAGATCTCACTATTTCACCTGAACTAGGCTTGGTCACAGCATCATTCCTTCCCTATGAAAATTTGTTTTTGTTTTATCATTTCTCAAATCTAGAGCCTCACAAACCACTGGTAAGCAAAGACTTATCTTCTTGTTCTGTTTTTTGCAAGTTGCTGGAAAAATGTATCATACGTTCATAGGTTCCTAGATGTTTACTAGGCTAACAACCACAAAGGCCTTTGTAAGCCTAGCCATGCATCCCAAATCTCTGACAAGTTCTGATACCTTTGTGTGATGCCTCTGCACTGGCCTAGTAATCAAGGAGCCTCAATCCTCACCACTGGCAACAGTGGGGGATGTACACACAGAGAGGATAACAAGTACAGACACAGTAAAGTGCAAGTTCCCTTAAAAGCACACAGAGACTACAGTCAGTCTGGGGCTGGTTTCTCCTTTTTTCTCTAGATCCCCAATAAGACTCAGCACTGGCACAGCTATAGAGTTGAGATGTCAGCTGAGTGGCCAAGCAAAGACCTCCAGCACCCTCTCATCCAACCAGTGCTTTGTGTCCCTGCCCAAGTAGCTGACACACACACACACACACACACACACACACACACACACACACACACACACACACACACACACACACACACACACACACACACTGAGGTTTGATTTATACACACACACACCTGGGAAAGGGTGGCACAGGTTTACTACTTATGCCCCCTTCTGCCAAGACCATAAGGTAGTTCCAGCTGACACCAGCCACTCTTATCAGCTACTATAATGCCCTTAACAAAGTTTGTCCAATCCTACTGTGTAATGCTACTATTATCCAAATGGTAGTCTGACCAAAAGCAAGGCTATTTAGGAGTGGCCTGTAAAGTGTCACCATATAGATGCAAGTATACTAAGAGCTTAAATATGTCTCACAAATGTCAGCCACAAAGATAGGTTTAAATATATTTAATAATGAATAATAAAAGAACACAACAAACTCAGTACATCAACACAGTAACTTCAGTGTTCAAAATCACAGGAAATATCTAAAACAACATTGCAGGACAGTCTCAAATAAATAAAGAAAACATCTAAGCTTTAGTTTACTATATTCCTATCTGAATCTGAAAGAGTTACTATGCCCTAAAAACTTATAGCAAGGCAAGTGCAGAAGGTGATGATGAGTGGCTGTTCTTGTCAAGTCAAAGACAAAATATAAAATGCACTGTTTCTCTCTCTCTCTCTCTCTCTCTCTCTCAGGGAGTTCTTAAATTATTATCAAATATTACTACTGGGTTAGCTTGGAAGAAATCACTTTTTGTCACCTGACTTTAGTTCCCAAGCTATCCCTATTGCCAGAAATTACAAGCATGTTTAGCATCTCCATGTGAAAAATACATATCTCGCAGATGTTTTCAGATCCTGGAAGTCATAAAACAATAAAAAAACACTTCTACATCTCAAACCTAGTAATTACTTGTCTTTCAAGACAATACAAAAAACTTCCAGCTCTAGACATTATGTCTGCTACTGCACTGAAACTGAAAGATAACTTTTATAGCTCAATCGAAAAACAATTTAATTTCACGTTATTTTCTTGATGTTTTTCACATTAACCCTCTATGTTCTAGTTTCCACTGTTAAATACATATACATTTACACAGGACAATAGTTTATATACATTTTTGTTTTAATCCAGCAGGGTACATTGTGGACACATCCTTGATCTTAGTACTTTACACACAATTCTGTATAAATCATATCAATATTCACAAATGACATAGAATTATTTGCAAAATTCCAGCTAACTGGGCTGGTAATATTTCCTTTTGTGACACCTTGATAAGTGTAAGCATGGGCCTGGGAGATGAATCATTTACAGGTTACCTGTGCCCATTAGAGCCCAACCAGGGATGCATTTCTGGGTTCCCATCCAATTATCTAAGTTGCAGTTGAACTTGGTTAGGGAAGAACTTTGCTTCACGTGGATGGGGAGCCTGTTCCATAGACAGGGTAGTCTCTGGGATACATACCTATCTCTCCTGCAGGTCCTAGTTATATCACAAGCAAGGTTTATGTCTTCAGAAAGGTTAATTCTGGTACTGTTTGTTTTGTGGATATGCAGGAGATCCATCAGATTGGGGTCTGACAATGCCCTGCATGCCAGGCATAGATCTCCATCAAAAGCCTGTAGAAGACAGAATACAAGGATAGGGCCTTTACAGAAATATCTATAAAGAAGTAACTGAATACCTGAGAACACTCAGCACCCTTTGAAAATACCAGTGCAACTTTTACTCTGGGTCCGAGTATAGAAACAGTATTTTTCTCACCATGTAACTCCTATCTAATCACTATGAACAATGACATGATTAATGCTACCATTTTAGTTGATATTAAAGTAACTTTATGATATGGTGAAATACTGTCATCAGTTTATCGATTCAATTGAAACTACTTATTAATCCATCTGTATAAACAATTACAAGTCTAGCCAATAAACTAAATTTTATTAATTAATTATTTATTTCTAGTTTGATTACCGGGGAAGTCCACTGGGCCAGAACGTGCCCATTTTCAATGGAGGCTCGGGGAGAAAAGCTCCATAAGCAATACGGATACAATCTAAGTTACATACTCTTGAAGTTAAAAAATACATGTATAAATGCATTCATACAGTGAGTAAAATAAAAGCAAATGCATACAGTTTACATAATAAACATTATTAAGGAAAGTAGATAAACAGATTTTCAGTTGTTTCCCTTCAGAGCAGCAAGTTTCCACTGTCTGTAATATCGAGATCTGCGTTAACTTGATATTTACAATATTTACATACAAGGAGTAGAGAGAGAAAATTACTTAAATTGAGAAGTAGCTTAAGTTTGTTTTAGCAGCAATAGAAAAATAATAGTTCTAGGGTAGTGTGAAGTGAGGAAAATGGAGGGTTCAAAGGGGTAGTTATTTACATTTAAGTGGGATGAAAGCAGGAACATTTATGTTTAGAAGACAGGTAAGAGAAAAGTTGGGTTTTGAAGGATTCTGAGTTAGATGTTGTTCTAAGTGAAGGAGGGAGAGAGTTCCATTTCCTGCCTAGAGAGAAGGAGAGAAGGAGTTGGCCAGCAGGATGTTTGGGCTTGTGGATTGAGATTAAGTTTTGGTGTTCAGATCTTAGAGATCTATTTGGGACGTACGGAGGAAGGATGTTTGTTAAGGCTGGGCATTTATCAGGGTAGAATATTAATTTGTGAGCAGTGGGTAGTTGGAGATAGTCTAAGTGGTTAGAGAGTTCTAGCCAGCTCAGAGATTGTAGGGAAAGGCAATGGTGGGTAGAGGTTTTGGATTTGGTTGCAAATTTAGAGATCTTATTATAGCAAATTTCGAGTTTAGAGGTGTTGGAAGCAGATAGGTTAGTTAGGAACGGAGCTCCATATAGTAAAGATGGTAGAAGATAGGTAGTTGCTATGGTGTGCCTAGAGGAGTTAGAGAGAAAGTGGTTGTTCCTATAGAGCATACCTAAGCTTTAATTGAGGACATTCAAAAAGTCCCTTAAGTCCAAAGGCAATATATAAGATATAGCAGAGGAGAATTTGAGGCTGGTCATCAAATTCCCTAGGTTTACCTTGTAGGTAGCAAGGGTGCTACTTGCTTGACATATAATGGAAGTTTGCTCCACAGGTGGGTTATAGGTTGGCATATGACTCTATCATGCCACCATATCTTAATTGTTGAGGAAGATTTAGATGATTTAACCAGCTATTTAAAGAACCATTGGCTCTGCAAAGGGAGATGAGGTCAAGGAAGGTTGATCCTTTTATGATTCTAAACACGCTAATATATTACTTGCATTCCATGTTTTTTTTCTAATGTTTTTATTTCCTGGTCAGATCCTATCTCTCAAGTATATCTTTTCAGCCAAAACTTTCTCCAGCTATCCTAATTTCAGATATACCCAGAGTCATTTTTGTCACTGCACTGTTTACTGTATTCATAAACTGTTTACTTTCTTTCCTTAACAATTTTTCTGTTTTGATGATTTTGTTCTATTTCATTCCTCTGATCCATACAAATATGTTAAAGTAATTAAGTTCTAACTTTAATAAACTTTTTTATGCCTTAATAAAAATATTATTTTCTAAAGTTGACAACGACAAGTGTTATATTTTTGTCACCACTGCAAAATCTAACTCCTTCTAGCAATTTTGTCCCCTGCATAGCAAGCATATTGGGCTGGTTTAGTCTTTCAGATGTCTAGGTGTTTGTTTAAACCATCTTTACTTGAGGGATCACCTCTGCAGAACCAAAAGTAATTATAGTTGCCTCAGGTTCCCAATATTCTTTGTGTTTGAGTCTTATTCTACATTTTAACTTAAATATTAGCACCTGTTTTCAACCTACACATTATCTAAAAATCAACATGGCCTTCAAGTCACTTATAATAAGACATATAAGTTCATTTGCTTATCTCCTAAACACGTAGATTTTGCTAAACCTTAACATAAAAAAATAACAAACTTCTTCAATAAGGTCTAAGTAACACAATTTATCTGTGTAGATGAATTATACAAAAGTGTGGGCAGAGCTGGAGATCCTTCATATTAAGATTACATGGATAACAGGACATAGTCTCCAGGTCTGTGGCATTTATGAATGCTGTCTTGTTTTTTTTGGTAGCTAGATACAGTAGTCAGAGTTTTTGGAAAGGTGCAGCATATTCTGCACATCTACCTGGTTTCAAAGAGATGATGACATTGCAGCTGTAACTTGACTACTCCTTGTTGAAGACTAACTACCCACAGGTATCTGCATGTAGAGACCTCTTATATACATTAGGCTTTGACTAAGTAGTAAAAACTGCTTGTTAAGATGAATCAATTCACCATAGAAGTATGTCCAAGACTATTATAAGTACTGAAATATCCCCATACTGAACATAATGTTCAATTGTTTAGATCAGACTTGATACCAGCAATGGCAAATTTCATGGGGCCAGTAATCAGTCGCTAAACCAAATGCTTTGCTAAAGTCAAAGAAAGCCAAACTCACTGCTTAGTTCTGATCTAATACCCTAGTTACCTAGCCAAAAACTCTTCAGGACAGATTCCAAAAGAGTTGCTCTCAGCGTAAGCCTGCCCTGATTCAAAACTACTTGCTTTCACTGTAACTGACTTACTTCAGTGTAAGGACTATCTATAAACAGGCTGACACTGGGGTCCAGATTCCAAAAGACCTGCTCTTAGTGTAATTGGTCACTTAAACTGAGAGCAAGTTGTTTGGAATCAGGCCGTGTTTGTTACATTTCTTGGCATGACCTTTCTGTCTTAAATCCATGCTGCTTTGAGTACAGAGCCCCAAATGTTTTAACACGCATTAAAATATTTTCTTTCAGCAGGGTTCCATAATGTTCATTAAAACTTTGGTCAGACTAACAGGTAAGTAGTCTTCACCCTATGTGTTGCTTTACTTTTTATTCTAATAAAGGATAATCACTTTTGTTTTTGTTTTTTTTTTAGTCATTAGCAATCTATATCTTGTCATCTGTGAAAATATAAAAATGAAGTTTCTAACACAAGTTATACAGTTTTTGGATAATAAAATGATATGAATATTAAAAATTATAAATAGTTTTCTACTACTAGATCAAATTAAATAAATAGAATTCTGAAATCATTCAGAAATGTTATTCATGAATATCTTATTTTAAAGAAATCAGCTGGATTTCAAAAAGGTTACTGCAGGATGCAACCCTTTTTTACTACTGACAGTAACCATTTCTGATTTAAAAACAGCCCTATGTTGGTGCTTCACCTCAAAAATGCTACTGAGGCATTGCAGGGGAGTGGCATATGCTAATTAGGCATGGGCTCTCCACTGGAAATGCATGTATAAATTAGTTTAGTTGGCCAAGTTAATTGACTCTGCCAAAAGTTTACATTTATTCATTACTTTCAGTGGATGATATCTCATAATAGGTAAGTGCTGGGGAGCTTAGTAGTGGTGTGTGTGTGTGTGTGTGTGTGTGTGTGTGTGTGTGTGTGTGTGTGTGTGTGTGTGTGTGTGTGTGTGTGTGTGAAAATTAAATTAATATTCTCAACATAGGAAATACAAACTCTACTGTAGGTATTAATTATCAGATGACGTTGCCTAATTTACTAAAAAGGTTATTTAGGATTATACAATTAAGGGTCATTATTTTTCAAAAATGAGCACACTGATTGGACATCCAACCAGAGGGCCCATTGTAAATCAAGCATATACAGTACTAATAGAAAGAAAAGTCTGGCCGCTGAAGCACCATTGAGGAACAAGGCTTTCTATTTCCATATCCTGGATAACAGCATTGTAAACCTCTTTGACCTGGGACAAATCAAAATATGAGAAAAATCAGGAACAAATCAGAAACATTCTGAAAAAAAAAAAAAAGAAACTGAAACATCTAATTTTCTTCTTATTTTTGTATTGTCCATTGTAAAATTTCTGATCTTTTGAAACAGTAAAAAAAAAAAAAAAAAAAACAGAAATGGAGATTTTCTGTTCTCTGGTGCTTCTCTTGCACTGCATCGATGTACAAAGCAAGTATGGAAACACAAGTCCCATATGCATGTTCAGTACATCAGCCTATGGAAGACAATGTGGAAGAAGACCAAAGCACCATTATACAAAGACTATCTAAGAAGGGAAAGTAATTCTTTCTTAAATAATGTCATTATACAATACCAATAACCCACTCCTGGCGTGGGTATCACAAGATTTACCCACAGTTGGCTTTATTTAATCACACCAGCTGGGGGGAGGGTAGACCGTGTGATACCCACACCCATTTATAGGTTATTGTTAAAGTATTCCTATCGATTCTCTCAGCTACCAAATAATTCTTGGGTGAATCATAACATACTTCATTTGATGTGACTCTAGCTTTTTTAACTAGTTTTAGGAATGTTTCCTCTGTGAGAGGACAGGAATCATATACTTTATGCTAATCCATTCTACTGGCTAGTTTTGATAAACATCTCTGTTCTTTTATGAATATAGACAAAATGTATTCATTTAACATTACTTTTTTTCAGAAGCTTTGTATGCTCAACCCCTTCTGTTTTATTTTTGTTCGCTATTTAACTCTTTGTTGCGGTTTGCTTTCTCGTGTAATGATTTAGTAGTTCATCTAGATTATTGAAAGAGAAATAAAAGGGATTTTGATTATGCCTGAAATTGTATGAGGGGAGCACAAAAGGTGATGGTTGAAGTAGAAGCTTTGATTCCAAAGAAGGCATACTCATTTATAAGGATAAATATGGAACAAAATGCACTCATAGTCTGTGCTGAGCTACGACTTTATTAGAGAAGTTTCATTTACAAAAGTTACAAAGGGCACTGTTACTTTCAGGCTCTGTAAACTGTCTTAATGCAGCCATGAAAAATGGCAAAGTGTGAGAAAAAGTCATTTCCAATCAGGCAGACTTATACTCTGTAAAGCAAAATTAATCTGTATGGTTCTCTGTACCAGTCCAATAGGCTGTACAAACTTCATAAAAAAATATATAAGTCATTTAAGTCACATTATCATTGTTCTAGGGAGAGTGGTGTACAACAATGGCAAAAGAATATGTCTGGAAAAAACAAGGAGAACCTGATTCACAATTTGTTAGTAAGATACTTGTAAGGTTTTATTTATATATTAATTAGCATTTGATTACTGGGAAAGTCTGACTTGGCAAAGCCCCTTTTCAACATAAGCATGGGGAGAAAAATTCCATATTGCATACTTTTTCACAAGCAATCAGCATGAGCTAAGAATAAAAGTATAGTATGTAACAGTGAACTATAGATGGTTCAGCAGTTGGCCATCGTAATAAGCACACTATGTAGTATTTACAGCATGCTAAAGTCACACATAACTAAAGAACATTTAACATTTTTTACAGTTTATGAATAAAGTCACATTGACATTTTAGTACATAAATGGCAAATGAGGCATATGCACATTTTTTAGAACCAGTTATTCACTTGTGACAAGCTAATAGATGAGAAATGTAAGGATTTTATGTTATTTACTGATTTGTCTGGCATACTGTGATACAAATGTGATACAAAAGGCTTTTGCCTTGACTGAATGAGAGAGAGACTTCTGTCTCAGTATAGAGAACTGAGTAAAAGGGTTAATTTAGTTATTTTTTATGAAACAGAATTATTTTAAAACTTGTTTATCATCTAGCCTTTGTGACTAAAAGACACTTGTTTTTACATTTCTAGCAGTTTGATAAGACATCTGTATATTAGTCTACGTGACTAAAAGACATATTCTTATTATATTATTTAATATTTCTATAAGTCTGATAAAGTACTTAGGCTCATAGGTAAGTACTAGGCTATCTGCCCAAGGGCATTTATATGTCTAGTCAGAATGTGCTGGCTTTCGCCATCCCCTTAGATTAGTTCCCTGCACCACTGTTCAACAGAGCCACTGCAGTGATCCCCGGGGTAAATTTTCTGTTTCCCATCCACCCGTCAAGGTTTCTCTTGAAGAGTGTTAGTGAGTGGCTCTGCCTGATATATATTGGAATCCTGTTCCAAAGCATGGGGAGTCTCTGGGACAGGAATCTATTCCTCCAGCATGTCATATTTATCATTGTGGGGAGGTTTATATCTCTAGCTCATGTGGCTCTCTGGGATTTGTTTTTTTTTAGGTGGAACATGTCCATCAATTCTTGGTTGGACATGGCCTTGTATGTCAGGCAGAGATCACCTCTGAGTAAGCTGTATGCAACCGAGTACAGCTGGAGTTTCTTGAGTCGGGCTGCATAGGGCATCTGTTTGAGGCCAGTAATCCTCTTGGTGAGGTACTTTTGTGGTCTTTCCAGTTGTTGCAAGTGTCTTGAAAGGCAGATCCCAAATGGGGCATTGTATTCTATAATGGGTCTAATGAGTGATGAGTAGAGAGGCACAATAACCTCTTTTGTTCTAGATGCAAACCCTTTTGTGATTAGGTGGGCCACATAGAAGGATTTTTTAACCACCTTGACAATATGATTATCAAAGGAGAGATTACTATCTACTTGGGTCCCCAGATCCCTTATTACATTTTCTGTATTTAGGGGACTACCACCTATGTGGTAGTTCATGGGTACTTTGTTTTTTCCAAAGGGGATGACTATGCACTTTTTGGCATTTAGTTTGAGGGCATGATTTTGGCACCAGGTATCCGTCTCAGTGAGACCCTTCGGGAGAGTGTCTGTATCAGCCGGGGAATCAGTTATGGCCCCCAGTTTGCAGTCGTCTGTGAACTTGGTCAGCCATATTCCTCCTATGCTTGCCTGAACCTCTCAGAATTATATACCGAACAGGAGAGGTCCTAGGACTGAGCCCTGGGGGGACGCCACTTGTAACTGGTTTAGAGTCGGACATAGAGCCTGCAACTCTCACCATGTGGGTTCTATCCATGAGCCAGTTGGCAACCCATCTTGTGACATAGGGGTTTATGTTCAAGCTGGTGAGCTTGTCTATAATACTAGAATGGGGAATGGTGTTGAAAGCCTTTGCAAGGTCTAGGTAGGCTGTGTGGACCTCCTTTCCCTCGTCTAATGCCTTGGTAACTGTCTCAAAGAAGTCCACCAGGTTTAGGAGGCATGATCTGCCCTTAACAAAGCCAAACTGGGTAGGGTCCAAGGTTTGGAGGTTCCCAATGTCTCTGTTAATGAGTTCCATGATGATGCACTCCATAGCCTTGCAGACCAGGCTAGTAAGGCTTATAGGGCGATAGTTTCTGGGGTCCGTTGTGGCTCCACCTTTGTGGAGTGAGATAACTGTTGCTGTGCACCATTCTGTGAGTACATAGCCTGTAGAGAGGCTGAGTTTGAACAGTGTGTTCAGGTGATGGATTAGTTTATTTTGGAGCTCTTGTAAGAAACAGGCTGGGTCACCATCCAGTCCCATTGAAACTGTGTTTTTGGCTTTGGATAGGGCTGTTTTAACCTGTGTGCCGGTGATTGATGGGGCCCTACATTCTTCTGGTATGGTTATCGGCCCTTTAGGGGGTGAGAGGGGGGGTGAAGTTTGCACTAAACCTGTCTGCCAGAATGTTGGCAATATCAGTTGGTTCAGTGCATTTTGTGCCATTGTGCACTAACTCAGAGCAGATCTGAGAGTTACCACTTAGGTTCTTGACATAGCTAAAGAATGCTTTGTGGTTATCTTTGGAGTCATTGGCAATTTTTCTTTCCAAACTAGCCTTGGATGATTTAATGAGGAATCATACTTTCTTGCTGATACTGATCAGGGATGTCTTTCCTTCTTAGGATTTTACTCTTTTTTGTACTAGTTTCCTCCTTCTGTTGTATAGCTTGTTTATGGCAGGGGTCCACCAGACTGGTTTCCTTTTCTTGGAGGAGTGATTCTTGGTTTTACTTGGGATAGCATGATCCATGCATTCCTGCAGATGCTCATAGAGTGCCTTTGTAAAGGATTCAGCAGCTTGGACAGCATTGCCCTTTAGCGTGGGGGCTGTGAACCTTTCCACCTCAGTCTTAAGTAACGTGGTTTGTTTTGAAAAGTTTTTCACAGTGGTTTCCTTGATTGGGGGTGGGGCGGAATTTGGATATCCAGAGTGATTAGTCTATGGTCTGATCTAACCAGCGAGGGGTTAACTTCCAGTGTGGAACACTGGTCACCCATGTTGGTGATGACCAGGTCCAATATGTTGTTCCCTCTGGTGGGGGTGTTGACTAGTTGATCTAGGGCATTCGAGTTTATAAATTCTAGGAAGCATTGGGCAAGGGAGTTAGTACTTTAGTAGTTCTCCCAGTTTATGTTTGGGTAATTGAAATCACCCAGTATTAGGGTGTTTGGTAGGACCTTCATATTTCCCAGTGTCTCCAGAAATGCGGAATGGGGGTCCTGGGTCATGGTGGGTGATCTGTAGCAAGCTACAATTTGGATTGCATTTTTGCCTGTTGTTAGTTGCACATGGATGATCTCTGATGCATTGTGCTGTGCCACTAACCTGGAGGTGTGGGTATCCTTGATGAATATAGATACACCCCCACCTTTTGTGTTTCGGTCCTGGTTCTGTGGCCAAAAGGTATGGTATGAGTTATAGCCTAGTAGTGCTGGGGTGCTCTCAGGAGCCTTAAACTAAGTTTCTGTTACTGCACAGATGTCAATGTTCTCCATACTGAGGAGTGCCTCAAGTGCATGCATTTTGAGGTTTAGACTTCTGGCGTTGAGTAGCATTACCCTCAGTTTTTGGTTACTTGTGCTATTTATGGTGGTGGGTTTATCTTTTGAGCCTTGCCTAAAAAAAGGCACTATGGGGGTGGCAAGAGCCTTGGCCAGTATTCGAAAGCCTAAGGGTGACAGGTGCAAACCATCTCTTGCGAAGCAACGTGGCTTGTCGAGCATGTCATCCCAGGTGTGCAGATAGTGGATCCCCTTTGAATGACACCAGAAACTTAGCCAATTGTTGAAATTGATCATTTTGTCTTTATACTGTGGCATAATTCTTGGTGAGGGCAGGATGCTACTCAGGGTCAGGGTCATACCAGCCTGGGCTACATGATCAGAGAGCTCTTCCATGTCTCTTTTCATGTAGTCCAGGGAGGTACATCTCAGGTCATTCACACCAACATCGACAATGACAGAGTAGTATTTATACTTGTTCTGGAGTGACCTGAGTGCTTGTGTTATGTGGCGGATCCTGGCTCCTGATAGGCAGCTAACTGTAACCTTCTCCATGTCCAGCCTAGTTAGTGGGACATCAGTGTGCCTGAATATAGAGTCATCTATTACTAGTGTGTTGGGTATGTTATTTTGCCTTAAGGGCTGTGATTGCATGGCACACTGATAATGTGAATTATGTGCTTCATGGTTGGTGACAGGGTGCGGAGGTTGCTTGGATGTCTGCTTTGGAGGTCTCTGTTGCTTTTGCAGATTTTTATTTAGAGCCTCCATGTATGCTTTCATGTATTCCTGTGTGTTATTTGCCAGTGTTGGTTTATTAGGTCTATGTGAGACTGGTGGTGTGTTGCAAGTATTACCCTTCTACTCTTGACTGTCAGTTCCAGTCTTGGGTTGAGAGAGCTTTGCCTCCAGTTTGGCTGTATAATTGCATCTCTCACATATATTAATGTTTGGTGGTAGGAGGAGAGGGTTGTCTGTGTACATGAAGCAGTTGTAACATTGCCTCAAAATGCCCAGATTCATCAGTTGGACTGGCGAGTACATCAGAAACTGCCCTTTGGACATGCCTGAATAGGTAGAGTAAGCTGTTTTTCTGATTGGCTGGTGGGGACAACTAGAGTGCCTTGTCCTTCTGGTCAGTATAGGGGGGTCTAGTGCTAGGGTTAATTAGTGCTTGCTATGAGTTTTAAGCAAATGCTTGACTGTGAAATGAATGGTTTGAGTGCTAAAGTTGAAGGTTTGTCTAGTTCCAAGGGAAAAATTGAAGAGTAGACTTCGTGGAGCCGAGAATAGTTCAACTCTAGCTAACCGGCGCTGCCCAGTGCGCAAAACCTTGCAAATGCAGTTTTTATAGCAGGGAAGTGAAAGAGATAGAAATTAGCCCAAAATGACCAATAAACTACTAACTTCTGGGCTGAAACCACTCCTCCAGGGACAAATAGGCTGCTCAAAGCTCCATTCTATCACAGGTGAACAGAGAAACTTTCTTCTGTCCAAGTAAGTTATGGGCAACACAGAAACTTGTAACACAGCCCTGGATTCAGCAATAACCTGAAAACTGGAATATACTAGTTCAGAAAGGCAGGAAACAAGTATATATATATATATATATATATATATATATATATATATATTTTTTTTTTCCGAAAATAGGGCAGATACAATCAAAATTAGCCCAAAATGGCCATTATGCTACTAACTTCTGGGCTGAAACCACTCCTCCAGGGACAGATGCTCAAAGCTCAAAGCTCAAAGCTCAAAGCTTCCCTCTCTCACAGGTGAACAGAGAAACTTCCTTCTATCCAAGTAAGGTATGGGCAACACAGAAACATGTAACACAGCCCTGGATTCAGCAATAACCTGAAAACTGGACTATACTAGTTCAGAAAGGCGGGAAACAAGTATATATATTTTTTTTTTTGTTTTTTTTTAAAAATAGAGCAGATACAATCAAAAGTAGCCCAAAATGGCCAATAAACTACTAACTTCTGGGCTGAAACCACTCCTTCAGGGACAGATAGGCTGCTCAAAACTCCCCTCTCTCACAGGTGAACAGAGAAACTTCCTTCTATCCAACTAAGGTATGGGCAACACAGAAACTTGTAACACAGCCCTGTATTCAGCAATAACCTGAAAACTGGACTATACTAGTTCAGAAAGGCAGGAAACAAGTATATATTTTTGTTTTTTTGTTTTTTTTTCTCAGAAAATAGAGCAGATACAATCAAAACAACACTTTAAATGCACAGAAAAGACTATCACACTTTAGTGTATAGCCAACAACAGTTAAACAGATTATTTAAACACAAAAACAACTTAATTCAAGTGCAGGCAGCAAATAAGTACAATATGTAGCAATAACAAACTTTTTAAATCACAGAAATGCTAAAACAACTGGCGTTTTAGGCGGAATTAATTTAAGACAGCAAGAAAAGCAGAAAAAAGATACTTAATCACTCCAAAGTCTCTCTTTTGTCTTTCAGCTGCTGTAGACTCTGCAGAACACCTGGAAGGCACTTACTGAGTGAAATCCAAGCACAAAAACTGCGCAAATGCATTTTTTTATAGCAGGGAAGTGAAAGAGATAGAAATTAGCCCAAAATGGCCAATAAACTACTAACATTTGGGCTGAAACCACAACTCCAGGGACAGATCCATGCCTCTATATTTTTCTGAAGTGAAACTGTAGAGTCATAGGGGTTGGCAGGCTTGACTGAAAATTCTGGGATAGCTGGCCAACATCTCCGATCTGTTCTGGAAAGTCTTTGGTGATCCCTAAAGGTTAAGTTCCCAGGAAAACTGGTAAACAGCTAGCGTATAAAAACTGCAACTCTCTGTCAGCTGGTTGAAGCCTGAACTGTGGAGTGGATGCACTGCCCAGTATTTTCCCAATAGAGTCTCCTACCTGACCTCAACGGGGCTTCCCAGTTGAAGTGTGGGCTAGGATGAAGTCTCTTGCTTTATCAGTGATCTATTCACTTTTTCTTTCCCTTTTTTAATATTAATATTAATGCTTGCCTAACATAGAAGTATAGCTGGTTTGATATTAACGTTAAGGTTTGCCTGAATTAAAAGTCTAATTGGTTTGCTATTACTATTAATACTTGCCTTATATAGAAGTGTAAGAGTGTATTCTCTAATAAAGCTTTGTTTATTATAGTTAAAATTCTTTGCCTTGATCATTTCTGTCCTGCTAAAAAAATGTTTTTAGGCAATACATTTTTGGCACAGTGAGCAGAGTATGAAATGTTTAGGAAAAAAAGTTTATATGTGTAAATACATTAATTGTTTTGATCAGTATGTACAAAAGTATAAAACTCCCACTGAACTGTGGAAGAAGATATCCTTGTTTTTGTTCAAAGCTGTGTTAGACAGCTGGAATGTTTCAGCCCGGCTGCTTGCAGTGGAATGTTTTTAACAGAGATAATAAATTATCAGAGCTTAATACAAAACACATGCTAATGTTAAAGAGACATGACATACAGGTTAGAAAGTATATGCAAACTGTTTTAGATATTTTGCCTGGAGCTGATGTTGCTATACAAGGACTACAAACATACCTCTCAACTGTAATGAATTCCTCGGAATTTCACAGCTTTGAGGGCAAAATAATGGGGTGCCACGAATTCCCGAGTGGCCCCTTTAAAGTCAGATTTTTTTTTTTTTAATTTGCAATTTTTAATTACAGCTGACACCATAATGCATCGCCAGCATATCCTGCAAAACCAACAAGCAGGGGCATGCGTGATGATGTTAATGTCACAAGACAGTGCCCTACTATTGGAAACTTGGAACAGAGTTGGAGAGATTTTAAAAAAGGTTGTTTAATTAATGGCCATTCGCATGACTTGCAGCAGCAAACCAAAGAGGACTTCACATGCTAGGTTCAATTACATTGCATTGGGGAAGGACTATACCTTTTTGGCTGTACTGTTGGTCATTTGACTCGTGGACAATAACTGTACTGATAGTATCCAATTTCCAACCAGCTTCTTTTCTCTGGGACATTACTGCAAGTATCGTTACAGATTAGCTCTATCTTAAAATAGTGAAGCCTGATTTTTATGTTTTGGATGAAAGGAAAAAATGATGCTGCTTAAGAAATATGGAAATATGTGTAGTGGTGTGCCAGATTACACATCACATCCATCACCTCCTCACTGATTGATGGAGGCAGTGTTGTGAATTTAGTTATTTGACATTTGTTGACTGGGATAGTCCTACTGAGGTAGTGCCCTTTTTCAGCAGAGTCCTGAGGAGAGAAACTCCAGAATTTTACATAAAATTGAAAGTGCTACAAAATTGAGTTGTCTGGATCCTTTTAAATGCATGCTGTTTTGTGGATACTAGATAAAGAAAATTTCTGTTTTGTGTGATTTATTTACAGTCTGTTTACAAGGTAAAATTCTTCTCATTCATAATGCACTAATTTCATAACAGCCCAGTTGTACTATTTACACAATGGCACACTAATAACTGTAAATACTGTAATGTTTAATATGTTGCCTCACCCTATAAAAGGCACAAAGGTTTTGTCTCTGATTTTACAACCTGTACAAGTGTACCTCTCTATGACCTGTACAAATGTTCTTCATTGGACTGTTTTTTGGGGGCCGCTTGCACTTTTTATTTTATCGCATTTGTGACACTGCTAGTCCAGCTATCTGGAATTTTGTAAACAATTCTATGTCATTTGTGAATGTTGATATAATTTATACAGAAGTATGTGATGAATAGGGTTTGTATAGTACTGTGCTTCAAGAATGTAACCATAGCATACCCTGCTGAAACATAGAAGATTAACTTGCAAAACTTCAAGAAAATAAGTTGAAATTAAATTGTTTTATGATTGTGTTATGAAAGTTTCAATGCAGCAAGGAGACAGGATGTCTAGAACTAGGGTGCCTTCTGCATTGTTTTGTAAGTCATTGTTTTATGACTTTCAAGATCTGCAAACTTCTGAGAGATATGTATTTTTAACACAGAGATGTTAAATTATATCAGTTTCTGTTTAGCCTGGGAACTTAAGTTAGGTGACAAAAAGTGATGTCATCCAATCTATCCCAGCAGTAATATTTTATATTAATTTAAGAACTCTGAGAGAGAGGGAGAGAGAAAGAGAGAGAGAGAGAGACTGTGCATTTTGTATTTTGTCTCAGACCTATCAAGAACATCCACTCATCATCACATCTGCATTTGCCTTGCTCTGTAAGTCGTTAGTGCATAGTAACTCATTTTAGATATAGATAGGAGTATAGTAAAGACTAGTTTAGATGTTTTCTTTATTTATTTGTGACTGTCCTGCAATGTTGTTTTAAAATATTTCCTGTGATTTTGAACTCTGAAGTAACTGTGTTGAATTTACTGAGTGTTGTCTTGTTCTTTTATTTATTATTAAATATAGTTAAACCTATCTTTGTGGCTGATGTTTGTGAGACATATTTAAGCTCAGAGTACTTGCATATGTATTTGGTGCCACTGTACAGGCCACTCCTAAATAGCGTTGATCTTGGTCAGACTACTATTTGGATAATATAACATTACTCAGTAGGATTGGACACCCTTTGTAAGGGCCTTATGTTATCTGATAAGTAGGGGTTGGTGGCAGTGGAAACTACCTTATATTCTGGGCAAAAGCTAGTAAAGTTGTGCCAGCCTTCCACAGGTGTGCTTGTGTGTTTGTATATAAATCAGATCTCAAAGTGTGTATGTGTCAGCTACTTGGGCAGGGACATGAAGCCCTGGTTGGACAGAGAAGGTGCTGGAGAGCTTGGCTTGGCCCCTCAGCTGAGATCTTAGCCCTATAGCTGAGCCAGTAGGGAGTCTTACTGGGGATCTAGAGAAAGAGGGAGAAAAAAGCCCCAGACTGACTGTGATCTCTGTGTGCTCTTAAGGGAAATTGCACTTTGCTATGTATGTACTTGTAATCCTCCTAGTTTGTGCATTCCTTAGCTGCCACCAGTGGTGAGGATTGAGGATCCCTGATTACTGGGTAAATGCAGGGGTTTCACAGCATGTATGGGTGAAGAGCCTTCTGAATGACCACAGTATTTTACAAACAATGAACAGTTTGGGGAAAGCAGTGCATTATTTTATGAAATGTCTCCCAATTGTGTTTTCAAGCATAAACAAGGAAATTACACTGTAATTAGTTACTAATACGCTGGTGCACAAACCCTCCATGAAGGAAGGAGAAACAAAAAATGTTGGAGCATTAAGTAATAACAAAATCAATGTAACTGTTTTTCCCAAAATAGGTAGTGATCATTGCCTGACAATTCTTTCACAAAGCAAATTTTCTCCAATCAGAGATCAACGGCCCATGTACCCAGTGTACCATCTACCCGGGTGAGAGACTGGTAATTGGAGTGGATTTTAATGGGCATGTTGGTGAAGGGAACAGAGGGGATGAGGAAGTGATGGGTAGGTATGGTGTTAAGGAGAGGAATGCAGAAGGCCAGATGGTAGTGGATTTTGTGAAAAGGATGGACATGGCTGTGGTGAATACATATTTTAAGAAGAGGGAGGATCATAGGGTGACATACAAGAGTGGAGGAAGATGCACACAGGTGGATTACATCCTATGCAGGAGGGCCAGTCTGAAGGAGATTGGAGACTGTAAAGAGGTGACAGTAGAAAGTGTAGTTGGGCAGCATAGAATGGTGGTCTGTAGGATGATATTGGTGATCAAGAAGAGGAGGACAAGTGTGAGAGCAGTGCCAAGGATCAAATGGTGGAAGTTGAAAAAGGGTAATTGTGAGGTGAAGTTCAGGGAAGAGTTAAAACAGGCACTGGGGGGCAGTGAAGAGTTACCGAATAGCTGGGTAACTACAGCAGAGATGGTAAGGGAGACAGCTAGAAAGGTGCTTGGTTCGACATCTGCACAGAGGAAGGAGGACAAGGAGACCTGGTGGTGGAATGAGGAAGTACAAGAGAGCATACAAAGGAAGAGGCTGGCGAAGAAGAAGTGGCCTTGTCAGAGAGATGAAGAAAGTAGACAGGAGTATAAGAAGTGCAAGAAAAAGTGGGATTGTCAGAGAGATGAAGAAAGTAGACATGAGTATAAGGAGATGAGGAGCATGGCAAAGAGTGAGGTGGTGAAGGCTAGGGATAAGGCATATGGAGAGTTGTATGAAAGGTTGGACACTAAAGAGGGAGAAAAGGACCTGTACCGATTGGCTAGACAGAGGGACTGAGCTGGAAAAGATGTGCAGCAGGTAAGGGTGATAAAGGATAGTGAGAGAAACGTACTCACACGTGAGGAGAGTGTGTTGAGCTGATGGAAAGAGTACTCTGAGGGGCTGATGAATGAAGAGAATGAGAGTGAGAGAAGGTTGAATGATGTGGGAATAGTGAATCAGGAAGTGAAACAAATTAACAAGGAGTAAGTACGGACAGCTATGAAGAGGATGAAGAATGGAAAGGCTGTTGGTCCAGATGACATACCAGTGGAAGCACAGATGTGCTTAGGAGAAATGGCAGTGGAGTTCTTAACCAGATTGTTTACTGAAATCTTGCAAAATCAGAGGATGCCTGAGGAGTGGAGAAAAAGTGTTTTGGTACCTATTTTTAAGAATAAGGGTGATGTGCAGAGTTATAGTAACTACACAGGGATACAACTGATCAGTCACAGCTTGAAGTTATGGGAAAGAGTAGTGGAAGCTAGGTTAATAAGGGAGGTGATGATTAGTGATCAGCAGTATGGTTTCATGCCGGGAAAGAGCACTACAGATGTGATGTTTGCTCTGAGACTGTTGATGGAGAAATATAGGGAAGGTCAGAAGGAGTTGCATTGTGTCTTTGTGAACTTGGAAAAAGCACATGATAGGGGGCTTAGAGAGGAGTTGTGGTATTGTATGAGGAAGTCTGGAGTGGCAGAGAAGTATGTAAGAGTGGTACAGGATATATACAAGGGTGGGTCTACCTGATAACACCGACACACCAAAACACCAACAACGAAATAACCGACACGACAAAACCGAAAGAAACCTAAAGTTCAAAAACACAAAACTTCACATGCCCGACAAACCACAATCCTGACAATCAACAAAACAAATATCTTTCCTGAAAAAACACACACAACACAAGCACACCAAAAACCTTACAGACCTACACTAAACCTTACAAACACAACTATCTATGCACTAACCTTAACCCAAACCCTAACCCTAAGGTCCGTCACTATCGCACACTTACCTTACCCGCACCCTAACCCTAACTCACTCAATCCACCCCTAACCTTAAGTCTGTCACTATCGCACACTTACCTTACCCACATCCTAACCCTAGCTCACTTAATCTGCCACTAACCCTCAAGTCCGTCACTATCGCACACTTACCTTAAATGCGCCCTACCCCTAACTCACTTAACCCGCCCCTAAACCTAAAGTCAGTCACTATTGCACACTTACCTGACCCACACCCTACCCTAACATCTGTCACTATCACACACTTACCTTACCTACACCCTGACCCTAACGTCCGTCCCTATTGCACCCATACCTTAACATGTCGGTGTTCTCAGCATCAGGATTCTCAACTTTCGATTATTTCCGTTGTTGATTTTCCGGTGTCAGTGTTCTCGTTGTCGACGTTGTGGACTTTCGGCATTTTTAGGTAGACCCACGAGGGTAGTGTGACAGTGGTGAAGTCTGCAGTGGGAGTGACAGATCCGTTTAAGGTGGAGGTGGGATTACATCAAGGATCAGCTCTGAGCCCTTTCTTATTTGCAATGGTGATTGACAGGTTGACAGACGATATCAGACAGGAGGCCCCATGGACTATGATATTTGCAGATGACATTGTGATCTGTAGTGAGAGCAGGGACCAGGTTGAGGAGAGCCTGGAGACGTGTAAATATGCTCTAGATAGGAGAGGAATGAAGGTCATCAGGACTAAGACAGAATATGTGTGTGTGAATGAGAGGGAGGATAGAGAAATGGTGAGGATGCAGGGAGTTGAGTTGGTGAAGGTGGATGAGTTTAAGTACTTGGGATCAACAGTTCAGAGTAATGGTGAGTGTGGAAGAGAGGCAAAGAAGAGAGTACAGGCAAGGTGGAATGGGTGGAGAAGAGTGTCAGGAGGATTTGTGAGAGACGGGTACCAGTAAGAGTGAAAGGGAAGGTCTACAAGAGGGTAGTGAGACCAGCTATGTTGTATGGGTTGGAGATGGTGGCATTGACAAAAAGGCAGGAGTTAGAGCTGGAAGTGGCAGAGTTAAAGATGTTAAGATTTGCACTGGGTGTGACAAGGATGGACAGGATTAGGAATCAGTATATTAGAGGGTCAGCTCAGGTTGGACGGTTTAGAGATAAAGTCAGAGAGGCGAGATTGCGTTGGTTTGGACATGCTGAGGAGGGATGATGGGTATTTTGGGAAAAGGATGCTAAGGATGGAGCTGCCAGGTAAGAGGAAAAGATGAAGGCCTAAGATTAGGTTTATGGATGTGGTGAGAGAGGACATGCAGGTGGTTGGTGTGACAGAGCAATATGCAGAGGACAGGAAGAAATGGAAACAGATGATCCGCTGTGGCAACCCCTAACTGGAACAGCCAAAAAAGGAGAAGAAGAAGAGATAAACTACCCAGAATGCAGATGCAGTTAATCTGGCAGGTTTCTTCAACAAATTGATCTCATCTTGACAGCCATATATTCCAAGGCTAACAATAACCCCATTTGCCTTCAAAGATTACCCCCATCTTTATCAAACAGGTATACTCCCTGACAATATTAGTGACCATTCCCTTACTTACATCACTAGGCAAAAGACCCACTTTCATAATCTAATAGCTTTTAGAACTACCAGAAACAAAAAATATTTCAACCCAAGTAATTTTCAAGCTGAGCTCAAAGCTTGCAATTGGTCACCCCTAAAATACCTACCTCTTGACAAAGCCATTTCACACTTTAACAAAACATTCTTGCAGATCCTTGAGCACCATGCTCCCACTTGTACTGTCAGAACAAAAAATAAACCAGCCCCCTGGCTGTCTAAGGAAACAAGACTAAACATCCAATTAAGGAACAAACTCTGGTCCAAATGGAGAAAAACTAGAAACCCAATAGATCACCAAAACTTTAGACAAATTTGTAATTCCACAAAAAAATCCATAATCCTTGACAAAAAAAACTTCTACCTCAAATTCCAAAAAAACCAAGAAAATAATCTGCAAACGTTTTGGTCAGGTATCAACAAATTACTCCACCCATGACAGTCCAAAACACCTACCCCCTCAAACCTAACCCAAACCTCTCCCAGCCATATTTCCAACACCTTTAACAAATTTTTCTCTGAAACAGTCCAATCACTAGCAACCACCATACCACCTACTTACACCACTAAATTTCCCTCACTAACCAAATTACCCCAGCCTTTTAACCTTCAACCTGCCCCAACATCTTTAATACACTCCTTGCTTCTTAAACTAAAACCATGTACACCATCAGCTGACCTGCTCCCAGATGAATTCCTGCAAATCGCAGCTGGTGTACTTGCCTACCCTATTTCTATCCTAATAAACAGAACCATCTCTGAATCCTATGTCCCATCCATCTGGAAAATTTCCATATCATCCCTCTGCATAAGGGAGGTACCTCAAATGAATTATCTAACTTCTGCCCAATAGCCCTTCTCTCCCCCCCTGCAAAAACTATGGAGCGATGCATCCATCAGCAATTACTTCAGTATCTCCTACAAAACAGCCTTCTAGATGACTGCCAGCACAGTTTCAGGTCTCAACATAGTACCACAACAGCTCTTCTATCCTTTACTGCATTAATAAAAACAGGAATACTAACTTTCTATCTTCTGCTCTTTTCATAGATCTCTGAAAGGCCTTTGATATGGTTAACCACCAAATACTATTAAGTATACTTGAATCACTTTCCCTTGATCATCAACTAGTAAAATGGTTACAATCCTACCTTGAAAACAGGAAACAAGCGGTCCTGTGGGAAAACAATCTATCTTCTCAGCTTCCTATCACCCTTGGAGTCCCTCAAGGATCCATTCTTGGACCTCTCCTTTTCACAATTTTCATTAATGATCTAAAAACTTCCCTTCCACAAACTACAAGCATACAATATGCTGACGATTCAACTCTGGTATGTACCGCATCCTCCCCTGCTGAATTACAGACTAACACACAAACTGTCTTTACTTTAGTGGAAAACTGGTTCCATCAACGTTGTCTCGTCTTGAACCCTAAAAAAACTAAATTACTGCTATTTACTCCCACACAGAAATCCCTCTCTATCAATTTCACAGTAAAATCAAACAATTGTACATTAATAGCCCCTGAAACCACCACCAAACTCCTTGGTGTATTAATAGACAACCATCTCACCTTTGACTCGCACATTAACACTAGTATTAAATCAGTAAATAGAAAACTTGGATTCCTCTACAGAATCAGACCATTTCTTACAGAGTCAGCAAAGATCTCTATTGCCCAAACCCACCTTATTTCCATCCTACTCTATGCCTCACCTATATATACCAACCTATCCAAAACTGATCTAAATAAACTAGCAACCACCTACAACAACATAGCTAAATTTGCCACCGGTGCCCCCTTCCGTACTCAACACTGCCTTAACCTTAAACATCTTGGATGGCTGGAAGTACAAAACCAACTAGTTTACCAGCAACTCATTTTTATTCACAAGATTTTACATCATCCTTCAAACACTCCCATACTATGTAACCTAGTAAATTCTTATAAAAACCTTCCTACCCTAAGATCAGCTAAAAAACTACAAGTCGCCACTACTAAATCCTTTAACAAAGCTGGAGACTGCCTATTCTCAAATGCAGTTGGAAATTCCTGGAACAAACTTCCAATTGAGATCACATCCCTTACTTCCACCAACCGTTTCAAGAATCAGTTGAAAAACTTCATTGAAACCAAATGGCTCTGCCCTGCTCTCAGCCTGACTGATACGTATTCTCCTCCCTGCTCTCAGCCTGACTGATACTTATTCTCCTCTTTCTACTCTAACTCTCAAACTGGATTTCTTTTTGCTGAAACTCCTTTACCTTCCATATATGGCATGTTTAAACTTCTTGCTCTCTTTTTTGTATCTCCCCACTATGCTATATGAAGTTCTATGGATATTAAATATCTTTTTGCTTTTTCTTATATACATTTTTATTTTTATTTTGTATTTTTATGCTTACTGAAACTGAATAAGAACTATTTTTTTCTTTTTTGCCTCTCTACAAAAAAAAAATATATATATATATATTTTTTATTTTACTGGCATTCAATTGTTTACTCATGTAATTATTCTTATATTTAACATTTTTTTCTTGGGGACTACACAATAATTTTTTGTAATTTCTATTTCTTGCGGATTATTTGTATAAATGTTTTTTTTTCTGTCCTTGTTATTGCCTCAGAGCTTTTCTCCTCGGGCCTCTACTGAAAATGGACATATATCCAGTTAGACTAGCCTGGTCAACAAATGTAAAATAAATAAAATTACAGTTTTACATAGTTTTTGTTTAATTTCCCCAAGTTCCAGTTCCATCAGATCCCCAAGATTTCAATCCTGCTATAAAGAAGGAATCACAGATAGCACTATTTGAAAGGTGACAGGTAATTTACTGCTGGTCATCTTCACACACATCTCTCAAAAAAAAAATAATAATAATAAAATAGCTGCAGAATGCACATGCAATCCTAGGGTTTTCTAGACAGATTTCTGTTCAGGTGACAGTGACGTCACACCAAAAGCAAGGAGGAGCTGTGCAAGCTTAGTAGCACAATTTGGTTTATGATACTGAACTCTTATTAGTTCAACTCTTGTTATTTATCTGTCATGTAGCAGTTACAAAAATACGTTGTAACAGAAGACTAGACATAGGCTGGACTTGGATCTCAAGCTCAGAAATACAGAAAAGGTGTTGAATTAAGTAATCATTATTTTTCTATGTAAAAAAGCTGCATATTTACTTTAACTGTCTTCTGAAGAATACATTCTAACTAAGTCCACCTGCCAGTATTCCTTAATGGGGGGGGGGGGGGGGTTGGATTCCTGTTTAAACACATATGGACTTGGGGAAAAAACATGCACATTCCATGCAAAAGGCATCACTTTAAATCAGGGAGCCAAGAGCTGTGAAGCAGTAACATGGTAAGTGCTGCACCAATATTATATTCAGACACACCGTTGCATCAATACGTCAATGTGTCATTATATTAAATTACTGTGAGTGCTTGCAAAGACTTCAGTAAAAATCATGTTGAGCATAATATCTTTGACAAGTATTTATGTGACTGGGTAAATGTTTTTTTTTTTTGTAGTTTATGTCACTTTGGGAGTTGGTGAAATTAAGAGGTTTAAAACTAGTCTTAAGTAGGCTAATTAAAATGTGATTATTTTCTTATGCATATTTTACTGTTTTGACACAATAGTAAAGCTTGCAGTTATGAGGGCAGCATTGTTGCTTGGCGGAAAGTATTTGGACACATAGCTTCAAGACATGAGGCTCAGTCCTTGACCCCCATTCATTGTCTGCATGGAGTCTCAATGTTGTTCCCATGTCTGCTTGAGTTTTATGCGGGTATTATAGTTTCTATCTTCCTCTCAAAATATGCTGTTTTGTATTTATCCTTTCCCTTGTGGGTCATTATTCTGGGTCTTTTGGCAAAGTTCAGGTGTAGGTTGGTTGACAGGGTTGACAGACCATCCCACTTAGCTAGTTTACTAGTTTACAAATGATGCATAATAAAATAGTAATAAATAGCTTGATGTGATGCCTTTCTAGTGGTCTTGCTTTTGTCTGATCATTTATAGGGATAACAATGACACACCTAAACTGGACTAGACTGGATTACCCTTTTAAAGCTGCATCCACTACTTTTAGTGCTATTGATGTTGCAGATAACACCTGTATTTAAGTTCAGTTTTCATTTCAATGGTCTGCTATTTGCTATTTTTTCTTTAAAACTTGCTTACTGGCAGTACTGAAGTACAAGTGTATACAGCATGGAAGGGTAAGGTTACAGAGAAATGAAGGATAAGTAAAAAAGAAGATGAGACATTATTACTTTTACACTTTTGCTGTTTTAAAGTTAGTCACATGCTATATGTTAACATAAATAAATTGCTCTGGTTATATTTTATTTAATATTAGTGTAGCAGTTAATTTTATTTTATAAAAGAAAATTGCACTTTAGTTTTATACTTATACATATTAATATAAATAAAATGCTATTGTTGTGATTATATTTTGTGTTTAATATTTCGTCTGTTCTTCAATTTGTGTTTGTTGGCATCCCACAATTCCATTGGAGTTGGTGGGGTTATATAATTATGCATGCACATTTTATGTTAATCAGCATACTGATTTTTTGCTACTTGTACCTATTTTTCATGGGCCGTAGTCCAGATTTTTGATATTTCCAGGTTGAGAAGTATGACAACAAAATGCATAGTAGTGCACACAGATACTTGTAAAGATTTGCATGAAGTTTGTACAAATGTACAAAATTTAAATAATTCGTTATGACAGATACATGCAGATTTATGGGTTCAGAATGAAATAAATTCCAGTTCAGCTGACACAGCTAAAGTGCTCAGAAAGACTTACTTGGTGAGGCCAGTTAACAGAATAACCATACACATTTATATTGTGTAAGGTGTGCCAGAACTAACAGTCATGTTACAAGAATACAGTTTTTTCAGGTTTTAACAAGTGTAACAACTCTGTACTAACATAGGAATACATTAGGATTTACAGGGTTACAAATGACAGCAGCTAACAGTTCAAAGTGTAACAGCTCATACTATGTATGGGCATGTCATTAGAGTTAACTACAAAGTTATTAGAGTATTTTAATATCACAGTTCTGACAGGATGCTAAAATAGGCAGAGCATGACAATATACCAAACGAAAAGAATTTCAGACCTTATGGAAAGAGACAAAAACAGACTGTGGAAAGTTAAAAGTTATGATTATTACAAAGAGAGGTGAAAGGGGTTACATTACCTTTGAAAATCAACAGTATGTCTTGATTAAATTACCTCAAGGTTTTCATAACAGCCCTATTATTCATTAGATGGCAGAAACATTCTTGCAAGATGTGACTAAAGATGAAAAGGTTACATTCTAATACAGTCAGAGACTGTGAAAAAGTATGGTTTACTATCATAAGTATGAAATGCAATTGGCTGAAATGCGGTAATATCAACGTGGAAAACGAAAATGGAGTGTACCGATATGCAAAATGTCAAATCCACATATTATTATGCGGATTCGACCTTACTCAACATTAGTAGAATACAGTCCTTCACTGCACCAGATGTAATGTGACCCCCCCTGCACCCCCTGTGGGGGTGCACCCCCTGAAAAGTATATATTCCAACTCCAAAATCTCACTACACTGGGGAAAAGTGTATATTTCCTGATCCTCACTGTACCGCAATCTCTAGTTCAATGACCAACCTCATCTTTGCAAATGCACTGAGCATTCACTTAAACAGGACTCGCACAAGAGAAGGATCAGCAACACAGGTTGGCAAAATGTCATTTGACAACCCATGGTCACCGAAACTTCCCTCAACAATTTAAATGTAAACCAAAAAATACATATCACAGGTGAAAAGTTTCTGAGACAGTTGCAAGAGGCAGTTTTCAAAGTAAATAGAGACAAAATTCAGTTCTCGTCACAAAAAGCACCATTTCTAGGAACAATTATCAGACTGACAGGGAGAACTCCTTGCCAGGAATGGGTATGGGGCATTCTGCAATTGCCAAATCTTTTGACAATTTCAGATTTGCATAAATTCATGGGAATCATAAAAATGTTAAAGGAAAAGTTAACACATGCAACGGAGCTAATAGCTCCCACCAGTAAATTACCTTTTGTTTTGCAAGCGGCAGCAGGGAAGGACATACTCTCAGTGGTGATATTACAGTCTTGCCCATAAGTGGCATCTTAGGGAATGGGCACTAAGTTAAGACAGGTTATTCTTTTTGCAACAGCAGCAGTAGAAAAATTATGCTTGCATTAAAAATTTTTGGCCATTTATTTTGGAATAAGACAAAGTATTTGACAAAGTTCTCTGGGGTTATAGTTCAAAATCCATATTTAACAATCAAAACTTTGCTAAATGACAGTGAAAAAATCACAGAAGGCATTAGTCAGATATTAATACAGTGTATGTGAATGTGCATGTTTCTGAAAAGAAGTACTACAGTGGGTTTGCAATAGTAACATTGCAAAAGGGAGACAAACCAATTATAGCTAAGCTAGCAGGATACAAGTCATACAAGTCAGCACCAAAGGCTGAGCTAGAAGCTGTGCAATATGTTTTGCAGCATTTAGATTCAGTAAATATTTACAGTAACAGTGCTTATGGAGTAAATTCTCTGAGACTGCATATGGCAGGACTGATTCAAAAGTACAAGTTGCAGGGACAGATATTAATATTTTAAAGTTAAAATTAAGCATCAATAATGGATAAAAGATCTGCAAAAAATATACCAAGCAAAGTAAAGAATGTATTAGGAAATGTTAGGAAATACAGTTATTTTATAGCAAGTACAGACGACTGCACTGCAACAAGCACTTTGCTTCAGTATCATTTTTACTTAGCTTATCTTGTAAGAAGGCTGTTTACTTGATAGATACTTAAACTATTTTTTGTTTACAGAATTGATAAGAAAGGCAAATAGAAAAAGGAGTATTTGCAAGGGAAAAAAAGTCAAAAATGAGACATCAGTTTATTGGCTTATTTTGGTTCTGGAAACAACATGTTTCCATACTTAAGTCAAATACTTTCTTCTTTGTATAAAGTAACCAGGAAGAAATATGAATTTAATTGGGAGGAAAAACCACAATAAGCCTTTGAAAGAGGTAAACAAGGAATACAACATGCCTTTGATTTATGGCCTGCGCAGATGGGAGAGGTAAAATCGCATGTATCATTACATGACCAGTATGCTAACTGGAGTTTATGGCAGAAACAGGGTGCAAAATGTGTACCTGTAGGATTTGGACTAGAAAGTTACCCAAAGTAGGAAGTAGGTATACTCCCTTTGAAAAAAAACTGCTAACTTATTATTGGGCTCTTGTAGACAGCGAACAAATGACTATAGGGCATACTGTACTTTTAAGACCTGAGATTCCTATAATGCAATCAGTGATGAGTTCACCTAAGACACACTGGATAGGACATGCACAGAAAGTTAGTATAATGTGAATGGTACTTTTAGGATCGAGCTAAGGTAAGCATAAGAGGGATAGCTATGCTACATGAAAAGATAGCTCAAATATCTATGCCTGATGAATTGCAATTGCAATCTCTATTTGAAACAACTCCAGTAATTGAATCTCCTGTTAAATTGGGACAGTCTTTTGCTCAGCTATCATTAGAGCAGTGAACATGCTTGGTCTTCAGACAGGTCAGCTAAATATGTAGGAAATAGGAAGTGCTGAAAAGGTGTATCTTATAACCCTGCTACTAAGAAATTATTAATGACTGCAGGTGATAGTAAGAGTAGACTGTATGCGGAGCTTTATGCAGTTTTTCAGGCTTTGAGGCAAGAGACACCAGGAACATGTTAGATTTATAGTGAGTCTTCGTCAGTGGCAAATGGTTTGGCTACTTGGTTAAATGTTATCTCAAATTATTGTTACTGTATTATGCTACTGATTCCCTAGAATGATGGTTTAATTCTGTTACAGACGAGCAAATTGCTGAGGCAGATGTTGACAAGAAAAATGACCAAGATGCGACAGAACAATTTGACATGGTGAAATGGGCTCATCAAAAATGTGGACATTTGGGGGAAAAGATAATAACAGATGGACACAAATGAGGGTAATTCTGATTTCCATGGATGTGATCGAAACTGTTATATCACAATGCCCTATACATCAGCACATACAACATAGACAAATACCACATATTGTACAAGGACATTTAGGTAGGGGCAAGTTACCTGGACAAATCTGGTAGCTTAATTGTAGAGGACCATTACCCTTTAGCAAAGAATATCAGTATGTATGTACAGCATTAGAAACTTCCTCAGGGTATCTGCTCACTTAGCCATGAAAGAGAGCTACGCAGGTAAACACTGTGGGTGTTTCATATACCATATTACCATAAAAGCAGCAGGCTTAGACTTACATGCATTACACATGCACAGGCTAAATAAAAGGGAGATACAATTGCTCAACTGATTATTATGCCAATATATATATATATATATATATATATATATATATATATATATATAGGAACTATAAGAAAAGGTACAGCTCCTTTTACTTTAACTGTGATAGGAGACATAGGAACTTGAACAATGGGGCAAAAATCTGGACTCAGTCATGAGATAAACAGCCTGAGCAGGCTAAGGGTATTGCAACTGGAAAGGATAATATTAATGTAGTGATGAAACCAGGACAGGAAAAATGGGAATGTGTGCCTGCAAGTAAAACTTATTTACCAGAATAATTATGGTATTTCACTCTGATTTTTAGATTATTTTAAAGAACAGGATATTCATTGTCTGTGTCATCAGTGTACTGTGTGGAGTGAGTCTGGTCAAACTGATGGCCCCCGCTATAAGAGTAACCCAGCAAAACATCATGATGGTACAGTGGGGATGTGTTAACAATATGCAGAATAGAACACAAGGAACTTTTATCTGTCGTGCTGGACAAGAATATTCTATTGCTAATTTAACTTTTGAAGGAAACTTTACCATTTGGAGAGTGAGGAGAGGACATTTATATATTCAGTTACTGAATGAAGAACAAGTCATGGTAACAATTAAAAAGGAAATGGACATTTCTCTCAAATACCACATTTGCAGGCCCAGTGGAATCCCACAATATGGTATAAAGACAAATGGTTAGTTACGCAAAATAATTCTTAATGCAATTCAATAGACAAGGTGTTCTCTACAATCTTTGTATGGACAAATGCATAAAAATTATGTCCAAACAAAACTTTTAGTAGAAAATGAGTATGCTTGGTGACAATTATTTGCTAGCTGGATCCCAGGTAAGAATTGGCTGAAACTGTATCTTGAATGGATTGATCTGTGGACAACATTCCCCTGTGTTTGAACCATATTTTCTGCAGCACTCTGTCAATATATATATATATATATATATATATATATATATATATATATATATATATATATTGACAGTGTGCTACAGAAAATATGGTTCATACACAGGGGAATGTTATCCACAGATCAGTCCATTATATATATATATATATATATATATATATATATATATATATATATATATTGGCTGAGTTCCTATTATGTAATTGAAGATGCAATCCTTCAAATGTATCTTGATTGAACTTGAAAGCACAAAACAGCAAAATAGCGAAATGGCATATAAGTGATTTCTTTCCCTGGGAAAAAAAATCACTTGTCCGCCTCCGTTACTTTGCCATTTTCCTCACTGTAGTGCGATCTCAGAATTGGTATATTTAAGTAGGGGTGTGTGGGGGGCACAACCCCCCAGATTGGAGGGTGTGGGGGAAAAGCCCCCCATTTTATGTAATGTTTTGAAGTTTTTATTTTTATTTATTTATTTTTTTTGTGGAACAGCAATTTTTTCCCTGGGGAAAAAAATCGCTGTTCCAAGTGTTTGGGATTGTAAGCTTTCGCTTACATGGGGTTTATAAATCAGCATTCGCTTTTTTAAGTATTCACTGATTTAATATAGACTCAATTGGCTGTATTACCTCCTACTTTTGAAATGTTTGTAGAAATTGCTCCACAATTTGTATGTTTCATAAGAAATCAGCTTTTATATTTCATTATAAGGACTCCTTTTATTGGATGTTTATGCTGTCATTAGACTCCTTGTATAGGGTAATTAACATGTCGCAACAGTTACAGGAACATCTACAAATTGTACATCATATAATATTGCATCATAAAATGAATAGTATAATCACGAGTAATAGATTCATCCATTTAGCAAAGAAAACTGAATCTGATTCAACACACAATTGGTGGAACATATTTACTGGATGGTCAAAATCAGAAATGAGATTATTGAATAATTCATCCTGTTTTGAATAACATTCTGGAACTGCTATTTAGCTTATCAGATTCATTGAAAAACTGCAAAGGTATTATCATTCTCATATAAGTGAGTCAGACATCCAAGGACTGAATGTGATACAAATGTGATATGAAAGGCTTTTACCTTAAGTAAATGAGAGATTGACTTCTGCCACAGTATAGATAACTGAGTGAAAGGGTTAACTTACTTATTTTTTATGAAATGGAACTATTTCAAAGCTTGTTTATCATCTAGCCTGTGTGACAAAGATACTTGTTTTTATATTTCTAGCAGTTTGATAAGGCACCTGTGTATTAGTCTACGTGACTAAAAGACACCTGCTTATTATGTTCTTTTGCATATCTAGAAGTCTGATAAAGTACTTGTTTGTTACATTCTTATATATTTTTTTTAAGTGAAACTGCAGAGTCATAGGAGTCGGCAGGCTTGACTGAACAATCTGGGATGGGTGGCCAATATCTGTGGTCTGTACTGGAAAGTCTTTATTGATCCCTAAAGGTTAAGTTCTCAGGAAAACTTGTAAACAGTCAGGGTATAAAAACTGGGACTCCCTGTCAGTTGGTTGAAGCCTCACCTGTGGAGTAGACACACGCCCAGGATTTTCCTGGCAGAGTCTCCTACCTGACCGCATCTGGGCTTCCCTGGTCGAAGTGTGGGCTAGGATGAAGTCTCTTGCTTTATCTGTGATGTCTTAACTTTTTCTTCTCTTTTGTTTGATTTTAATATCAGTGCTTGTCTGACATAGAAGTATAGCTGGTTTGATATTAATGTTAATGCTTGCTTGACTTAGAAGCAAGACTAGTTTGATATTACTATTATTGCTTTCCTAATATATAAGTGTAAGAGTGTATTGTCTAATAAAGCTTTGCTTATTATAGTAAAAATTCTTTGCTTCAGTCATTTCTGTCCTGCTGAAAAACATGTCTTTAGACTTTACACATAGCCATCAGTCATCTCTGGCTCTGCTGGAGTGCATCTTTCCTGTGAGGTTCTTTCATTATGGTGAATTTCATTGACATGTACTGTATTGTGCTAGCTAGTGGTATGGTTTTTGTGTTTTGCTTGTCCCTTTTCTCCACTGTGATGTAACTATTTATATATATAGATATATATATATATATATATATATATATATATATATATATATATATATATATATGTGTGTGTGTGTATATATTATTGGGGGTGTTTGGGGGCTTGTACCCCCTGCAAAAAAATATATTTTTTTCTGTTTGTATAGGTTTTTGACTCACCATTTTCAAAATCATGGTTTTGGTAAATGGTGAGCTGAAAAAGATGTTGCCAAACTTTCATGGGTAAACCAATCTGACAGCATGAATATTGGACTTAATAACAGTGCTGGTATAAGAGCTGTATTTTTTTTGATTTCAATGAGATTTTAAGATATTAATGAGAAATCATCAGAAAACTCATTTGACTGACTCATAAATGATCAAACAGAATTGACTGAAAACACATTTGACTGAATCACATGAAAAATAAAATCTAGGGGTTTGTGGATGGCACATAATGGCATCATTTCTGATCAAAGGGGTTATTAGGGAAGTAATTCTAAAGGAGTATATGTGGATTGTCATGTACTACCCTCATATCATATTTCCAGATCTGCATGCATTTGTGTTTGAGCGCCAGCACCAATTCACTGCCTGTGGCACTTTTTTTTCTTTTAGCCATAGTTGCCAGATTATTGAGTTATTTTATATAAATCTGGGGGTGGGGTGGGGCTTGCCACCCTGCAGAAATTTGTTTATAGTATATTTGCTGAATAAAATGGTTTCTATAATTTGTGGTTTAGTCAAATGAGTTTTCAGTTAAACCTGTTTTCAGATAATTGTGTTAGCTGAGTTCTCATTCGGTCAAATGAGTTTCTGAACAAATGACATAGAACCATATAGGCATAATACAGACCTTCTTTGCCAGACTAACTATGTATAATAGTTGGTCTTGGAAATAAAGTACATATAATAAATGATGCACAATGTTGTGTTACTACTGAACCTATGTAGTAATTTTGTCTGCTGATGGCTTGTCTTGTGAATTTGTTAAGCTCTTAGGTTTTCTAGCACTTATTTACACAAAATAAAAAGATTATTATGCTCAAATTACTTTATACCCATAGTTTTGTTATAATTATAGGGTCTGTTGTCAAGTCTTTTCTTATATGTTTGAAATATAAATGATCTCAACAATGTGATAACAGAAAATCTGTTTAAGAAAATGGAATATGCTAAGAAAAATGCAGAAACAGTGTTTTGTATTGTTTTGAAAAGCAATACGTGTTTTAGTAAAATGTTGCAGTTGATAGCTCTCAAAACATACACAATGCTTAATTACTGCTATATAATATTTGTGTGTGTGGGTGTGTGTGTGTATCTGTGTGCCTGTGTGTACTCACATGCATGTATACATGTATATGTGTAGGTTGAGGGTGTGATCCGAGTGTGTGTGTGTGTTTGTGTATGTGTGTGTATGTGTGGGGGGGGGTGCACTGTCTGTGTCTGTGTCTCACCACTGAATTTACTGAATTGAGAATTTATAGGTGCTACTGAAGACCACAGCATTATTGGAAATTAAAATAAAAGAACTAAGAATTTATCCAAACTCATTTATCAACAACCCTTGGAGAAAAGTCTTATCGTTGATTGACACTATACAATAATTTATCAGACACTCTGATAATGGATTGGACATACTTATAAAGTAACTGCATATATTAATATCTGTTATAGTGTCAGGCTAATGTAAATAGTGTACATAGTTATTTAAGATGTTATGTATAAACACTATGAAGTTCATTCAAATGTATTCGAAAAATAAAAAAAAAATTGAAAGAATTTATAGGTGCATAATATAAAGCATTGTTCTTCAAGTGGAGGCTCACCATGTAATTAGGAACACAAATGTAGGACCTCAAATACTTTGTTAGGTGTTGTAATACAGAATACAACCTAGAAAAAAGCAAACAATTAAAACATAAAATTTATAAAACATTAAAATAGACTAATAAGTTACTCTGGTCCTTCATCCAGAATATCATAGGGGTAAGACTTGAAGGATCTATAAAGGCCAGCCATTGCTGCAAACCCCTGAAACACTGAGGTAACAGACTCCATAAGTGGGGAGCTTGATAAGCAAAGGCTCACCATTAACAAGTCTCAAGACAAACCTCTGTAGCTTTCCCTTGAGTGGCAAAGTGTAGAGGGGGTAAATGGAACTACTAACTCTTTCAGGTCAAAATGCCCTAATTCATGTAGAGCCAAAAGCACCAACAACAGTATCTTATAAATCATCCAGAGTCAAACTGGTAGCCAGTGCAAACCACAGAGAACATGAGTAATAAATATGTTGATGATACAATGTATCTTTTAGCAGCCAGGATGCAGAGTTATGTACCAGCTGTAAATAGTCAAGCTCAGTGCTGGGAAGTCCTATGTAAAGGGCATTACAGTAATGCAACCATGAGGAGACCAAGGCATGAACTATTACTGAAGGAACAACGTGAGACAAGAGATGTTTTATATTTGACATGTTTTATTGGTGGGATTAGGAGGATTTGGCAGTGTCTGATGATTGGCAGACAGTGATCCAAAACAACACCAAGATTATGCACTTTTCACAAACTTAAAATTATTTCTTTCACAAAAATTGAGTTAGGAGGGAAGAGTATTGTACGTTGGATTAATGGTTAAGGTGTTTTTCCTGTGAGTCACAATTTTATAGGGTTTGATTCTCACCTTTGAAATAGAAATTGTTTACATTTATAATGATCCGCAAGGGCACCTAGCCTAGTACCTACTTATGAATGTATAAAGGAAGACATGAATGTTTCACTGTTGCATGACTTGCCATAGTCTCTGCTTTGGAAGTGATCAGTTTCAACAAATAACTGGGCAACCATAAATGTAAGACTTTGAGACAGCCAGCTACTGAATACATCCTCAACATATGATTCTATGAGAAGGAAAGGTAAATTTGTGTGTCATCTGCATAAACCCAGCAGTACTCCATAGTAAGGGTGTGGCCATTTTTTTTCAGGCCTGAACAGACCCTTTGGAAATGGTCTGAAGGATACGAAGCAAACCAATCAAGGACCATATCAGTGAGACCGTAGTGTGATTTTAAATAGTCTATCAACATTACATAATCAGCAGTACCAAATGCTGTTGAAAGATCCAGAAGGACAAAATCTAAATAATAACACTTGTGTCTGGCCAGCAAAAGATCATTTACTACTTGATTAAGGGCAGTTTCAGCACTGTGACAAGTATAAAACCCAGACTGGAAAGTGTTCTTGAGTCTATTATTTATGAGATGCGACTGAAGTTGCTTAAAAAGCACTCTTGAAATAAACTTACTTAAAAAGGAAATGTCAGAGATAGGGCAAATATTATCTAGTATAATAGAATCTAATACTGGTTTCTTGAGGGTGAGAAAGACTACAGTCTCTTTCAAGTTCAATCAAATACTCTCAAGCCTTATAGACATACCCACTATCTGATAAAGCAATGGAACAATGACCTATAGATGAGTTAAAACTAATCTAGGTAGATGTGGATCCGGGACACAGGTCATTGAATGTATACTTGAGGTGACAGCAGTGAACTCATCATGATAAGGAAAACTGAGCACATTCCAGGTGAAAGTAACAACACAAGATGGCATGACACCAGTACGCGTGCTCTAGGCTTGGCAGAGCAGATGAAGTGGAAGAAACCTTGTTGGAGAAAAACAGGCAATTGAGTCACATTCTAAACTAGATAAACCTCTCCTAGTGGTTAGGCAGGCTGAGCTGCATGACCGTCAAACACACAGAAGAATATGACTGGACAACTGGAAACCACAGAGGTGTCTCTTGATAAGAAGACCACTATTTAAGCGTGCATAAGAGTGCACAATCTAATGATAGTGTATAGCACAATGTTCCTCCAATTCAAGTCTGAGAATCCAGAGATGCACCTGCTACCAGTGATGCTCTAATTTACTCCCTTAACTGTGACAAAGGAAAGATCATTGGTGAAGCAGTGTTCATACCTTCTCATGAACATTGGGTGAACATGACATGTAGTAAGATAATCCAAAAGGGGGTTATGTCCAGTGGAGCAAAAATGCTAAGATGAAGACCAAATCAGACCAGAAAATGATCAAACCAAGAAATAGGTTCAGTCACCAGATCTTATGTTGATAAACCTTGTATGAACATTTGAGTCTGAAGTATGACCCTGATAACTGGAGCAAAACGCAAGCCTTTCATCTTGCAGCTAAATTCTCAAGCAGTCAGTGACTCAATCTCAGCCCAAATGTTGAAATCACAAAGTACAAGTATAAAATCAAAACTAACAACTGAGACAAGGAAAAAGTCAGTGAACTCTTGCAGCAAACATCATGTGCAACCTGGTGAAGAGTAGATGTGGACAGACCTGTGTTTTGCTCTGACAACCAAAATATGCTGAAGGATTTAGTGACCCTGGTGGGAATTTAAGCCTGCTGTAGTGCTGTTCTAGTACAAACAGCAACATTATTCCTAGTCTTATCATCCTAGGACACAGCACTAAAAAAAAAAACTGGTGGAATGCCAGATGTTAAATTAGGGGCAGAGTTATCATCAAGCCAAGTTAATTTTCTGTAAAAAATGCATGATTTACACCACATAATAGATATGAGCTATTTCTAGCCTTTTTATGAACAGACCTCACATTGGAATACAGTACACTAACAGAGTGTCTCAGGAGGACAAGTCCCCATTACCACCTCTGTAGTTTCCAATTCTCCAGTCATATTCTTCTGTGTGGTTGAGAGTCATGCAGCCCAGCTTGCCTAACTACTAGGAGAGTGTTATCTAATTTTTAACACAGAACCCCAAGTATCATATTTAGATAGGACCTGGAACAATGCATCCTATGACAATTAAAAGGTTGCCAAGAAATTGCACAGGGAATATGCTGGGAGGAGACAACACAAGACCTACTTCAACCACCCCCACAATATTTCAACAGGATCTGCATCACTTCCCTACCTGAAAAACTAGCAGCTTTAAACATACTTTAAATAAAGACTATAAGACTAATAGAATAGCTCTTGAATACTGAAGTCGAATGAACACCTGCCTAAATAAAAACACAATATTTATCTATATCTATCTATATCTTTCTATATATATATATATATATATATATATATATATATATATATATATATATTAAAAAATTTAAAACATAAACATAAAACATGGGCAGGAAAGCATTTCAGAGAAAGATTAAAAGGTGATATATTTAAGTACCCAATATCAACATCACATCAGTTAACAGTTCCAGCTAAGAAATGTCCATTAACTGGTAAAAAAACTTCATCTGGAACTGTGAATTCAGCAGTTTGTCCAACTGATTTTAAACAAATTAAAGTAGTAAACTATAATGGTGTACTCAACATAAGTGCACAATTGAAGCACAACATAAATATTGAAATGTTGTGAGCCCTAATTTCTAGGATTCAATAAAAAATTTCACTAAAGGGATCGCTCAGGGCACCAAGAATGTAAAACACAGAAAATCTACACAGAATCCAAAAATACCTAGATGCCCGCAAATTCTACTAAATAGTTTTTATTCAATTTCCTGAAGTTGCCGGAACACGCATCCAATATGCAGTCATACCCATAAACATTTAGGTATATTTGCGTTATTGATTATTTTTGAGAGTAAAGGTGATCTCCCAGCAGACTAAAGAAACTTACAGCCTCACAGATCATATACTAGGTGTGCTGTATCCAGAGTCAGTAGCTCAGTAATGGGCTTTATTAATTATAATGAAAAGTTCCAAAACAGAGAAAAACAAATCATCCAAAAGCAGAGCCGACATCAGTAATGATGCTGCTATAATATACTGCAGTTCTGAAAATGCATGCTAAACCAAAAGCGTGTGCAGATCCAATCACCAAACTGAAGTCGGGAATGAAATTAATATTAAAATGGAAGGCAGGAAGCTGGTAAGTGCTGGTGAGTTGTGATAAGCTAACACACTCGTTCACAAAAGAGTACCTCATTAGCACAGTGCACTGTGGTCTTCAGACATTTCAAGGAAATGTGCAACACCATTTTAGTCAATTTAGCAGTTGAAACAGTTAAAATAGAGTAAAACAGCAGTGCTGACATCCTAACTCGCTAAAAGAGCACTATGCTCTCCAATTGTTTCAAGGAGAAATGTCTATCTTTCTAACCAATATATCAGACAAACAAACCACAACAGTGCTATTCTCAGTAAATGTTAAATGCTAAACATTTAATAGCAGACATAAATTCAGACATAGACTCAGACACAGCCTCTGTTAGGCAGCCAGTCACCACCATCACGACCTCTTTAGTGTTTGTACTTAGTACATAATGATCATGTGTTCTATAGTCACACTTTATTTTCCTGAGATTTACATTTACTGTATATTTAGTTCAAATGGGAGTGTTTAGCTGCTGTAAATATGAAGCAATAGCTGTAAGGCAAAAACTGTGGAAGATTTTTAGTCAGTTACTGTAGCATCATATTATGAAATCTGACTCACTTATTAAGTTATTTCTGGAATATTAACACAGATTTCTATTGTTTTCATTAATTTTATTTTATTTTATTTTTATTTGTTTGTTTGTGGAGACACTGCCCCAGATAACCTGTCAATTTCTCCATTCTACCATCAGAAAGGCTGGAATTTCATATCCATTCAAATTTTCTAGCTGTATGCATGCCCTGAATATGAGCAAAATTCCCAGTAAAAACAAGCCAGAAAAAGGTTTTGAGAACATCTGTGGTGGTAAATTAAAATTACTGAATAACACATTATGGATAAAACAAGAAAGTAATGCATATAAAAACAACTGTAGGCATATATGAACTACAGTTAAAATCTATACAGTAGAGAGTCGATTATCCAAACTAATTGGGACCTAGGGTAGTTTGGATAATCAAACATATAATTGAACTGGATAAAAAACTTCTAAAATCTTGTTTTTTTCTACATGCAGGAATATACTTTTCAACCATTCAGCAATTCCAGTGGACAATAAAGACTATTTTTTCATACATGAGCTACTACAAGCTCAAAAAACATGCTCAAGTAAATATGTATAATGTTTACATATTCAGACTTTATGATTTTTCCTACTCAAAAACTTTGGAAGGCTGGTTCAGATAACTGACATATCAGATAATCGACATTCAGATAATTGACTCTCTACTGTATATCCTTCATGTGATAAGAGCATTAGAAACATCAAGTACAATGTTAAATTCACCTATGTATCTACTCTTTAATGCATTTTCAGTAACTACTTAATAAGGTTTAGGACTGTGTTGTGTCATAGGTAAGATATACAATGCCAATATGCCATTCTATCACAATGAATCTCACACAGAACCTGAAGACAATTTAAAAAAAAAATTGTAAAGCACATCCTAGGACACTCATCATGACATGAGGAGAACATCCAAGCTCTATAAAGACAGTAAGCAAATCTAGAACTGAATTCCAGACACTGATGCTATGAAGTTTTGCCATGTTAATACTAACACAGAGCCACCTTTTAAGCCATTATATTCATACACACAAATGCATGCATTCCATTTATACAATAAGAAGTGCAATACTCATAGGGCAAGAGTGGGCATGTGTCCAATGAAATGGGCTGCCCTGTTTGTTTATTTACTTGTCTGTCTGTTTGATTGGTTAGTTGGTTAGTTCTTTTTTATGTAGTTCATGGTTTTTGGTGAGTTTGGTTGTACTGTTCTGAGATGTACTGGTTGGTTAGTTTTTTGTTTTCCTTTTTTTACCAGTTGTAGTATTCCAGTGAAATGAACAAATAAACACTTTAGTACTATAATGAATCAATATAACATATATGTAGTCCCCAAATTTGAAGTCTCTTTGTTATAAGAGTGTACACACCAGTCTCATCCCCTGTTCTACATATTGCATGATCTCTTGTTAGTTATGTAAAAGGTAGCCACCACTGTATATATTACCACAGGAAATTAAATGCCACTGTTACTGATGAATCAAAAATGAAACAACAACAAAGCTCTAACGAGAATTAGTTAATGGACTAAAGCTTTTCTTGAATACAAATATTTTTTTTTTTCAAAAAGAAACTGATGGAAAAATCCAGTTCATTAAATTATTCTGGCTATAGAATCTGTTTAATTTTGTATCACTTGGTAGGATAGTAGACCTTTGTAAAAGGATTCGCACATTCTGTCTTGCAAGTCTCTTGACAAAAAACATGTGACTTGTATAAAAAGATGAGTGTTGGGGGGAATCTTTTTAATTGTATTCATTTGTGTACCAGGTAAGCTTACTAGACATGAGTGCCACTTTCAGGGGTGACCTTGTAGTGTTGCCTGATCAACTTGCTTATAGTCATAAAAACACACATTAGTATCATATCATTACTAGATTTCAGAGTCATTGTCCACTTTCTCATGTTACTTAAATAAATTAATTATTTATAAGACTCTTCCCACCTATTTTAAATATCTAATGCACACTACATACCTAAATGGCCTACTATAGAAAAATCAGACTGCATTAAACATTTAACAACTAAGCAATCTCACAATCTAGTGCCAGTCTTTTCTGGTTCCTCAGAAATCCTAAGCATAGTTGTCCAAAGGGATTAACTTTTAATCCACTGGTTGATAAAAATCATACTAAGGTTCTATAGCCACAAAATTCCTTCAATTGATAATTGTCTATTTTGACCCAAGTGTACATATAACTAGATTCATATTAACAACTTTTCCAAGAACATTACATTGTCTTATTACAGCTCAATTAAAATTTCAGATAGTACTATTCTCCCATAACTTCATTATCTTTGGTTGCTGGTGTTTTCCTAATCATTGCCCATGTCTTCCTCATCCACTCCTTGTCTTCCTCCCACTTCCATCATGGCATCTTCATTCCATTCCTCAGCTTCAGCTCCATCCCTGCTCCGGATATTTAATTTCTAATTTGCTCCATACAATTCAGCCTCACAAAATAGCAAAATACATATGGATGGTCCATCAATATACACAATGACATCCAGAGTCTTCTCCAGAGCAACATACCTGCTAGCTTCTGATGTACAGCTTGTCAATCAATAGACTTCTCATCAATTTTGACTTTGCCTATCTATCCTTTAGCCCCCTTTCTATCTCCTCTTAAACTTTTCTTCCTTCCCATGCACACTGTGTTATTTGCATTCACTCATTCTTCCAGCTTGTATTGCCAGCACATCCCCATGATCCTTAGTTCAAACAAAATTTAAACCTGTTAAGATTAATCTACTCATACAAAAATAAGGTCACAAGATACACTCATTCTCTTATATGTACCCAAAAGCATTGCATGTAGGTAAATAAGACAAAGGAATAAAAGCATCAAGGTATGTTGACAAATTAGCTCAAAATCATAATGACAAACAGTGGTGGAAAGAATTGGTTTAAACAGTCTGTAGTTAAGTCCACTCAAGTAATAATCAATAATCAGTTGTAATTATATTAGGGTGAAAAAAGAGCATTTAGAAAATATGAAGTTGAAGCAGCAACAATGATTGAGTAAAGAAAGATACCTAAAGTTATTTAAAAAGCTTTTTTCCTTGAACTTCTACAGAAACAGCTGCAAAAACTGACCACAAGTAAGGTGATTGGCCAGTTTAACATCAATAGAAATTGCAATCCAGGGACTGAATCACTTATAGATATCAGGCAAAAAATGCTCGGTCTCTAGACAGATTCAGGAATGTTGGGATTGCACAGTGCCATTGGGAAAATCCAACTCAGCTGTTAAAAAGGAAGGGGAGTTGAAGGAAAAGTAATTCAGACAATTACAATTAATTAATTTCTCTTTGTTTAGTAGGACGTTTCAGATGGGGTTTATCCCATTTTCAGTGAAGGCCTATGGAGAAAAACTCTACATGTTAGGCAAGTACATTTAAAGACAAGACATTATGTAAAACACTATGTTTACACAAAAACACAGTTATACAATTATATCTAGAACTCATTATATAACATACAGCAGCCTATGAATTTATGAGCTAACTGGTCACAGAGAAATGTCACAGATAAGCACATTACATAATAGAGGTAATAATATAATAATGATGTACAGAGAAGGGCAGCAAAGACAACAAGGGATTTAGCTGGGGGTAGCCCTTAAGAGGAGAAGTAGTTATATGAAATATTAGGTAGATTGAGGTAGAAAGCTTGTATAGATCTGTATTAAGGAAATAGAGACAGTGGAAGTTATCTGTGAAATGGAGGTTTTGTAGAGGATGGAGTGGCAGTCTGTGTGAGAAAAGTGTAAATGACAGCTGTGATATAATATACAGTGAGATTCCTTGGTGAGAGGTATAAAGTTACATGTGTAAGATTGGGGTGCAGAAAGGTAGAGTAAAGGGAGTGCAACTTTGTTACATGTGTAAGATTAGGGTGCAGAAAGGTAGAGTAAAGGGAGTGCAACTTTGTTACATGTGTAAGATTAGGGTGCAGAAAGGTAGAGTAAAGGGAGTGCAACTTTGTTACATGTGTAAGATTTGGGTGCAGAAAGGTTAAGTAAAGGGAGTGCAACTTTGGTACATGTGTAAGATTAGGGTGCAGAAAGGTTAAGTAAAGGGAGTGCAACTTTGTTACATGTATAAGATTAAGGTGCAGAAAGGTTAAGTAAAGGGAGTGCAACTTTGTTACATGTGTAAGATTTGGGTGCAGAAAGGTTAAGTAAAGGGAGTGCAACTTTGGTACATGTGTAAGATTAGGGTGCAGAAAGGTTAAGTAAAGGGAGTGCAAAGGTTAAGTAAAGGGAGTGCAACTTTGTTACATGTATAAGATTAAGGTGCAGAAAGGTTAAGTAAAGGGAGTGTAACTTTGTTACATGTGTAAGATTAGGGTGCAGAAAGGTTAAGTAATGGGAGTGCAACTTTGTTACATGTATAACGTTAGGGTGCAGAAAGGTTAAATAAAGGGAGTGTAACTTTGAAGTTGGAACTTAGGTTTAGTAAGGTAGGGGGTGGTTAGCCTGGGGTAGATTGTGAGCATAACCAGTTATTTAGCATGTGTTTCTTTAGTGATGTTTTGAAGACATGCTGTGTGTCTACCTGTCTTATTTCGGGTGGGATTTAGTTCCAGATCTTTACTACCTGCTTAGAGTACAGTGAGTCTCCTGCACTGTTGTTTGACTTTGTGATATAGAAAAGCTTTGTTGCTGGATTGTAGAGCTTGATTAGTGGTATAGGGTTGTAGTATTCCTTTTGGAGATGGACATTTTTCTGGGGATTTTATTAGTTTATGGGCTGTAATAAGTTGATAGTAGTTGACATGCTTTTTAAGCTCTAGCCAGTTACGGCTTTTTAGTGTTTTGTAATGGTGGGTTTTTGAGGATAATTTGTAGAAAATTTTGCAATTTTGTTATAGGCTATCCCTAGTTTATTACTGATGGTTAAGTTACGATTTGTAAAGATGGGTGAGGCATAGAGTAGGGATGAAAGTAAGCATGTGTGTTTGTTATGTTTATTTTTCTGGAGGTATCAGTGAGGAATGTCCTAGTCCTGTAGACGGATCCTAGTTTTTAGTTTGGTTTTATGATGACTAGGAATAGGTGTTGATTGTATCTGAGATTATCATTGAGTATTACTCATATGAGTTTTGCCTGTGTGACATCTTATGTTTTTGTCTTGTTTTGTTGGTGGATAGGATATGAAAAGATTGTTTTTAGGAGTGAAAAGCATCAGTTGTTTTTTTTTTTTTTTTTAGCATTCAGGAACAAACCTGAGCTCTCTAGCTAGGATTCTTGAGCACAAATTTCATGGATGGACTTCAGTTTTGGCACGTCTGTGTTTTATATTTCTATGTGATTTTGCCTCTTACTCTCCTAATGTTTTTACATTCTATTCAGATTATGATCAATTTCTATTTCCAAATAAGTGCTTATAACATTGCATTTGAATTATACTGCATTTCTTTCTCCAAACAAACAGTATCAGATTCAGAACTGGTAGAAGTGTTGCTTTTTTCCTACTGCCTACAGTCATTACAAATTGCTGGAATGCACTTTCTATGATGCAGAATATAATATTTGCAGATTTTATATGCTGGTGTTTCTGAGGAAGCTTCTAACAACTTAAGTGTGTGTGTGTGTATCTGCGTGTGAATATAGAATTAAGTAAAGAAGGGTACCTAAAGTTATTTAAAAAAAGAATACTTTTTTTATTTGAACTTCTACAGAAACAGCAGTAAAAAGTACAGTTCACTTTGTTGACTGCTGATTTTATCAACAAAGTGTATCGCTATTTTTTTTCAACAAAAGTATTCTTTTCCAAGTGCTGAGTTTATTGAACAAAGGAATGTTGACACCTTGCCTCACGTAGGGAATGTGTTTTAAGCTACAGTAAGTGACTCTGTGTTAATGCTGAAACTTTGGGATTTAAAATTTTCACTTTGGGAATGGGATTGTGTATGTGTGTGTGTATGTGTGTGCATGCCTCTGTGTGTGCGCGCGTGTGTGTGTGTGCGCGCGCATGCGCGTGGAAATGTTTGATACTTAGGATTACAGTAAGACCTACAAAGGGGATAAATTTAATGTTGTGTGTTTATTAGTGTATAGGGAGTGTGTATAATTGTCTTGTGTAGTGTACCATAAGGGGTGGTATTAGGGGCAGGAGCAGGGGCAGGGTTAGGGTTAGAATGCATGAGTAAGATGGTGTGGAGGATACATCTGTCGCAGCAACATCAAATAACGAGTTCCTTCTGTTGTTAAGGAAATTGCCTTGCTGCTGGTGCTTTCAGGCATGAAATATCAGAAGCCACAATCTGCCCACACAGAAAAAAGGAAACAGGGATACCATCCAAGGCAAAAGCTACTTGGAAAGAAGTGGGTCTTGAATTTCTGAGAAACAATGCTTCTGGATCTTATGCATAGCTTATGCTATTCTTAAACTATTTCCACCAAAACACATAACAGCAGATGTCATATTATATATTTATAAACCTGTAGCTTGCATTAATGAGAAAAAAAAAATGTATGCACATACATCTACTGTATATCCAATATGTACACATGAGCATAAAGAACTGTAAGGTCAGCATGCCATTTTGCATTTTCCTGTACTGTAGTTAGACACATGCTCTTGTAATGCAGCCTGCTTCTAGTGTATGAATCCAGTTATATGAAAAAGTTATTATATTATTATATATACTTAATCTTCCACCAAATACAGTAAGGAGACTTTTTTGTATTCTCTGTTTTTGTCCTTCCTTTTGGTTATCTGTAGTTTCAAAATAATGATATCAATCTAGCTAATGCATGCACCCTTCATGCAAGAAAACATGCAAATGTGTAACGATATTTAGCTGCATCTTAGACTCTTCTCATGCATGTGCTCACTACCACTCACAGGAAGTTCCCTCACATCTTCAAATCAGTGGTAGCATTGTTGCCTCACAGCAAGAGGTTCTCTGGTTCGATTCTCGGCTCGAGTGCCTTCTGTGCGGAGTCTGCATGTCTTCCCTGTGATTGGCTGGGTTTTCTCTGGGTGCTCCGGTTTCCTGCCACGTTTCAAAGATACGTATCTGGAGTATTTCTCCCTGGGCTTCCACTGAAAATTGGCTTTGTTCCAAGTCAGACTTTTCTGGCAAACAAATTTTAAATAAATAAAATAAATAAAATCAAAAAATTCTAGCCACTATTGATTTAACAGGCAAGTTGGTATTGTATGTGTGTGTGTGTATGTGTTTGTGTGGAGGGGGGGTGGCTGAACAGAAAAATGAATACTCCTGTGAAATATGTCAAGATAAAGGTATTGATCTATGCAAAGGTGTGGAGGTACAAAGTGAAAGTGTTGTGATGTTTGCTGGACATATTCTCAAATCCCACTATAATTATTCTCCAGACATTTCCTTTCACTTAAGAAGATTTTCAAAAGAAGCTCATATTTTTAAAATTCCACACCAAATTGATAAATATGCTCATAATTTACTGTCAAGGTTTGTGATCTCAGATATTGTTATACTGGTTAGAGAGGATGCAGGCAGAGACCCATATGTTTGCAAGGTATGGAGGGCTTTGTCCTGCACATAAGAAATACATAATCAAAATTCTATTGTGTCTAGTAGTCTTGATCGAATTTACTTTGGATTAAAAAATAACAGACTAATAAACCACATCACTATGAGAACATTTTATACAAAGCAGTGTACTGATTAGTACTGTTAAAAAAAACAAGAAAAATATATTTCATAAAGAAATCCATGTATAAAAACTGTCTATAATTAAATGCATTTTCAAATTAATTTGTAACTGTTCTTTTTAAATGTATTACTTAATTATCCTGATGTGAAGGGATTTTACAGTAGGAAGAGTTGTCCATACTTCAACCAGTTGTACTGAAAAACCTCTGGTCTACATTTTGAGGTCACCCATTTTTGTAGTGGTGCTGATATACCTTTAGAGACAGACCTAGGTAATCAAAAGGAGTATGAGCCATGCTTCTCACCTTGTGGTGGCTAAACTATGGAACAAGTATTTCCTGAATCTCTGTTAGGACTTGTTCAGTATGTCCATGTAAAACAACATATCAAGTAAACGTGATGCACATAAGTGCCCTAATACTTTAATGTAAAGGTATCCCTCTGTCACTGCACTACAGATAGAGGTGAAAGTACTTATTCCAGCTATTCTTCATGCCAGACCAAGCGTGTTTGATCATTAAGTACTGTTACTAAGGAGAGCTTCATATACGTGACTGCAACAAATCCGAGGTTCTTCATCATATGCTGTATATATAGAGAATGACGTGTATGCAGATGTGCACATTTTAATGACATGTGTAAGCATATATACTCTTCTCCATGGCATCTCTATGCATGCATTCTATGCTTGATGATATGCGTATGTATGTATATATACCCACTTAAACTGTGACAGATGGATGAATGTATCTTCACCTGTGTGTCATACTTAGGCATGTATACTCACATCAGTGGCTTGTGCATGCATGTAAATTCACTTATGTGACATGTCAGTGAATGCATACTCACCTTGATGAGTTGTCAATGTACGCATACTTTCCTCCTTGCTATGTGCATCCATGTGTAATATACAACATGCGATGTGTGTGGGAAGATGGCGTAATGGTTAAGGTGTTTGCCTTACAAACAGAAGGTGCAGGGTTTGATTCCCACATGGGGTAAGTGGCTAGACTTAGAATGGCCTACAATGGCAGTTAGCATAGTACCAACCTATGTACACCCAACTCTATGACTTATATATGTATGTACAATTACTTCTGTGATATACTTATGCATGCACACTCATGCAGTTATGTAGGCAGGTATAGTCACATCTGTGACTTCTGCATGGATGTACACTCATTGCATGACATGAATATGTATGTACACTCACTGCATAACCTGTAAATGTATGTATACTCTTCTCTATTAACTGAGCAAGTATGTATACTCACCTCTTCAGCATATACATATATATATATATATAAATATATTATAGATGGAATATAATCATTCTTTTTGCATATGTATGCATGTACTCTTGAAAATGCATATGCATGAATACCCACATCTGTGGCATGTTTACACATGCTATAAATGTATTCTCATCTTTGACATGTATATGCATATATACTTAGCTTACAGATTTGTGCATGCATTATACTCACCGCCATGCCATGGTATGTATATGCATATATACTCACCTCTGTGTCTTGTGCTGGCATGTATTTACATATGTGGCATAGTCTAACAAGCATAGTCACCTTGTATGTGGGTGCATTCACCTCTGTGTCATGCATGTGCATGTATATTCATCATGTATATGTATTTATATTTACTTTGGAGATGTATGTATGCATGTAAACACACATTATTGACTTTCATATGCTCACATCTCACCTCTGTCATATGTACACATCTACTCACCTGTATAATAGGCATATACAAGCATACCAATTTCTGTGACTTCTGCATATATATATATATATATATATATATATATATATATATATATATATATACTCACCTTAAGATTTTTTGTTTGCATGTATGCTCATCCATCAGTGATGTATATCCATGCATATTTGCCTCAGTGACTTTCTACATGCATGTACAGTGGATAAAAAAATGTGTACACACCCCTCTTAAAATGCCAGGTTTTTGTGATATAAAAGAAATGAGACCACAATAAATCATTTCAAAACTTTTCCCACCTTTAATGTGACCTATAACCTGTACAGTTCAATTGAAAAACAAACAAAGCTGTTAGGGGAAAAACATAAAAAATTAAAAAAAACGTACAATAAGCTGGTTGCATAAGTATGCACACCCTTAAACTAATACTTTGTTGAAGCACCTTTTGATTTAATTACAGCATTCAGTCTTCTTAGGTAGGAGTCTATCAGCATGGCACATCTTGACTTATAGGTTCATAGGTTCATACTAGGCTATCTGCCCGAGGGCATTTATTATAGTTTGGAGAAACTATGCCCATTATTTTGCTGTGCCTCTGTCGAGCAGTGAAACTGAGGTAACCCTATCTGCGATCTCCCATCCATTGGTCAAGATTCCTCTTGAACAAGGCCATGCTCTGCCTCACATAAACCGGGATTTTGTTCCACAGCATAGAGTCTTTGGGTGATGAATCTATCCCTCCAGCACGTCCTATTAATAACAGTGTCAAGGTTTAAGTCTCTGAGGATCTAGATTTTGAGATGAAGCATGTTCATCAAATCTGGGTTTGACATGGCCTTGTATGTCAGGCATAGGTCACCTCTGGCAACTGAATATAACTGGAGTTCTTTCAGTCGGGCAGCATAAGACAGATTTTTGAGACCCTTTATCCTTTTGGTGAGGAACTTTTGTGGCCTCTCCAGCTGCTGCAAGTGTCGGGTCAGATACATTCCGAATGGGGCATTGTACTCTATCATTGGTGTGATGAGTATAGGTTGATCTAGATGTGAATCCCTTCATGATAAGGTGGGCAATGTAGAAGGTCTTCCTAACTACTTTAGCAATATGAGTGTTGAATGAAAGGCTACTGTCAACCTGGGTTCCCAGGTCCCTAATAACATCTTCTGTGTTCAGGGGATTGCCACCTATATGGTAGCTAGTAACCTTATTTTTATGACTATGCATTTCTTGGCATTTAACTTTAGGCCATGGCTCTGGCACCAGTTATCCGTGAGACCCTTCTGAAGGATATCTGTGTCGGATGTGTCATCTGCAAACTTTGTCAGCCATAACCCTCCTGTGTTTGCTTGTACTTCAGAAAAGTAGATGCCAAACAAGGACACCACTTGTGACAGGCTTTGAGTCAGACATGGCACCAGCAACTCTGACACTGTGGGTTCTGTCACTCAGCCAGTTTGCAACCCATCTTGTAAGTTGATGAGTTTTTCAATGATACCCGCCAGGTCTAGGTAGGCTGTATGGACTGCCTTTCCCTCGTCAATGGCCTTGGTGACTGTTTCGAAAAAGTCAACCAAGTTTAAAAGGCATGATCTGCCTTTGACAAAGCCAAACTGGGTTGGATCCAAAGTCTGCAAATTCCCTATGTCTTTATTTATGAGATCCATTATGATCCTCTCCATGGCTTTGCAGATAAGGCTTGTCAAGCTAATGGGACAGTAATTTCCAGGGTAGGTGAGACTAAGATTAAACAGCTGTCCTAACTGTGGGTTTAATTCCTCGTTGAGTTCATGGAACACCATCAGGTCCCATGGATGCTGTGTTCTTTAGAGATGTTTGGGGCTACAATCATTTGGTATAGATATCTCTGAACCTGTCAGCCAGTATGTTGGCAATGTCTGTAGGATCAGTAATCTTCACATCATTTTGAACTAATTCTGAGCATATCTGGGAGTTTCCTCCTAGGTTTCTGACATAGCTAAAGAATGCCTTATGGTTGTCTTTAGAGTCCTTAGCTATTTTTCTCAAAATTAGCTTTGGATGATTTTATGAGAGCTCTTAGCTTTACTTATAGTGATCAGCGGTGTCTTACCTTTTAAGGATTATGCTCTATCTTGTAGTAGCTTTCTCCTTTTGTTGTAGAGTTTGTTTATGGCTGGGGTCCACCAGACTGGATGCTTGCCTTTGGTACAAAGAGTCTTTGTTTTGCTTGGGATTCAGCGGTTTGAGTAATGTTAACCGCAAAGGAGACCACACTAGTCTTTAGAAGTGTAGTTCTTTACTGTGGTCTTTTTCATTTTGGGCGGGGGCGGGATGAGGACCTCCAGCGAGATTAGTTTGAATGTATCTTCACCTGTGTGTCATACTTAGGCATGTATACTCACATCAGTGGCTTGTGCATGCATGTAAATTCACTTATGTGACATGTCAGTGAATGCATACTCACCTTGATGAGTTGTCAATTTTCCTCCTTGCTATGTGCATCCATGTGTAATATACAACATAATGGTTAAGGTGTTTGCCTTACAAACAGAAGGTGCAGGGTTTGATTCCCACATGGGGTATATGGCTAGACTTAGAATGGCCTACAATGGCAGTTAGCATAGTACCAACCTATGTACACCCAACTCTATGACTTATATATGTATGTACAATTACTTCTGTGATATACTTATGCATGCACACTCATGCAGTTATGTAGGCAGGTACAGTCACATCTGTGACTTCTGCATGGATGTACACTCACTGCATGACATGAATATGTATGTACACTCACTGCATAACCTGTAAATGTATGTATACTCTTCTCTATTAACTGAGCAAGTATGTATACTCACCTCTTCAGCATATACATATATATATATATATATATATATATATATATATATATATATATATATAAATATATTATAGATGGAATATAATCATTCTTTTTGCATATATATGCATGCACTCTTGAAAATGCATATGCATGAATACCCACATCTGTGGCATGTTTACACATGCTATAAATGTATTCTCATCTTTGACATGTATATGCATATATACTTAGCTTACAGATTTGTGCATGCATTATACTCACCACCATGCCATGGTATGTATATGCATATATACTCACCTCTGTGTCTTGTGCTGGCATGTATTTACATATGTGGCATGGTCTAACAAGCATACTCACCTTGTATGTGGGTGCATTCACCTCTGTGTCATGCATGTGCATGTATATTCATCATGTATATGTATTTATATTTACTTTGGAGATGTATGTATGCATGTAAACACACATTAATGACTTTCATATGCTCACATCTCACCTCTGTCATATGTACACATCTACTCACCTGTATAATAGGCATATACAAGCATACCAATTTTTGTGACTTCTGCATATATATATATATATATATATATATATATATATATATATGTATATACTCACCTCAGGATTTTTGTTTGCATGTATGCTCATCCATCAGTGATGTATATCCATGCATATTTGCCTCAGTGACTTTCTACATGCATGTACAGTGGATAAAAATCTTAAAATGCCAGGTTTTTGTGATATAAAAGAAATGAGACCACAATAAATCATTTCAAAACTTTTCCCACCTTTAATGTGACCTATAACCTGTACAGTTCAATTGAAAAACAAACAAAACTGTTAGGGGAAAAACATAAAAAATTAAAAAAAACATACAATAAGCTGGTTGCATAAGTATGCACACCCTTAAACTAATACTTTGTTGAAGCACCTTTTGATTTAATTACAGCATTCAGTCTTCTTAGGTAGGAGTCTATCAGCATGGCACATCTTGACTTGGTAATATTTGCCTACCCTTCCTTGCAAAATTGCTCCAAATCTGTCAGCTTGTGAGGGCATCTCTTGTGCACAGCCCTATTTAGGTCACCCCACATATTTTCTATTGGATTTAGGTCTGGGCTCTGGCTGGGCCATTCCAAAACTTTAATTTTCTTCTGGTGAAGCCATTCTTTTGTTTATTTGGATGTATGCTTGGGGTCATTGTCATGTTGAAAGGTGAAATTCCTCTTCATCTTCAGCTTTCTAGTAGACGCCTGAAGGTTCTGGGCCAAAAGTGACTGGTATTTGGAACTGTTCATAATTCCATCCACCTTGACGAAAGCCCCAGTTCAAGCTGAAGAAAAGCAACCCCAAAGCATGATACTGCCACCACCATGTTTCACCGTGGGGATGGTGTTCTTTTAGTGATGCAAAGTGCTGTTTTTGTGCCAAATGTACCTTTTGGAATTGTGGCCAAAAAGTTCAACCTTGGTCTCATCAGACCATAACACATTTTTCCACATGCTTTTGGGAGACTTGATGTATTGTTTTGCAAATTTTAGCTGGGCCTGGATGTTTTTCTGTGTAAGAAAAGTCTTCCATCTTGAAACCCTACCCCATAGTCCAGACATATGTAGAATACGGGAGATTGTTGTCACATGTAGTACACAACCAGTACTTGCCAGACATTCCTGCAGCTTCTTCAGTGTTGCTGTAGGTCTCTTGGCAGCCTCCCTGACCAGTTTTCATCTTGTCTATCAATTTTGGAGGGAAGTCCAGTTCTTTGCAATGCACCGTTGTCCCATATTTTCTCCACATTTTGATGACTGTCTTTACTGTGTTCTATGGTATATCCAATGCTGTGGAAATTTTTTTTGTACCCTTCTACTGACGGATACCTTTCAACAATGAGATCCCGTTGATGCTTTGTAAGCTGTCTACAAACCATGGCTTTTGCTGTAGCAGGCAACTGAGTAAATGTCAGGAAAATCCTGCTAGGACAGCTGAACTTTATTTGGGGTTAATCAGAGTTTCTTTAATTGATGGCAGGTGTGTACCTAAGAAGACCGAATGCTGTAATTAAATCAAATGGTGCTTTGACAAACTATTAGTTTAAGGGTGTGCACACTTATGCAACCAGCTTATGTACTTTTTTTTTTATACTTCTTTCCCCTAACAGATTTGTTTGTTTTTCAATTTAATTGTACAGGTTATAGGTCACATTAAAGGTGGGAAAAGTTTTAAAATTATTTATTGTAGTCTAATTTTTTCTATCACAAAAACCTGGCATTTTAACAGGGGTGTGTACACTTTTTATATTCACTGTATACTATATTTACTTGCCTCTGTTAGTTGTGTATGTTAAGTTAATTTCCATGTTCTATGTGCATGTATATTTACACCTATGTCATACATATGCGTATAAGCTCATCTCTGTGATGCTGCATGCATACTCAACTCTGTAACATATGTGTGTATGTGTACTTACATCTATGAATTGTGTATGCATGCATAGTTACTTACATGGCTTGTAAGTACATGTATATAAACCTGTCTGACACATGTATGCATGCTTTTTTCACCTCAGTAGCTGTTGTGTGCATATATATATATATATATATATATATATATATATATATATATATATATGGTTCCCCTTCACAAGCTCGAATTACTGAAAGCTCGAAACTCATAAGATCAAGTTCAAAATCTCGAGTTTCAGTAACTCGAAATTGTGAACAGGAAGTGTAAAAAATTAGATTAAGGGTTTTACTTACCTTTTTGTAGGGGGCTGGGTCCCCCTGTACTGTTCCTTCCTTAATGTGCAGGTTTCATGACCACACTTCAGCGGATGAATGGAAAGTGTCCCATTGTGCGCTTATGCATATAGCGCATAATGGTACATTTCCATCTCCTTTGCTGTAGTGCGATCTCGGAGTTGGTATATTTAAGTAGGGGGGTGGGGGGTGCAGGGGGTTGCAACCCCCCTGCAAAAACGTTAGGAAAAGTGTTTTTTTACTTTCCTTTTGTGCCCCACTCACAATCTCGAGTATATGAATACTCGAGATTTTGGGCTCGGGCTTATGAATTTCGAGTATTCATATATTCGATCTTGTGAAGGGGAACTATATATATGTATATATATATATATATATATATATATATATATATATATATATATGGGATCTGTACAGATGCTCGACTGCATCTTTCACCGAATCCTAATTTGTTTAGCATACTTGTGCGAAAGTGCTGTTCACCGAAGCAGCACTTTCGCGTAAATATGCTTGTTGTTCCAATTGCACTACAGTGCGGTAAGGGAAAATTCCCTTTTCCCCACTGTATTGCGACCTCAGAGTGAGAATATTAAAGTAGGGTGGGGTGGGGGTGCAGGGAGGCTTGCCCCCTGCATTCAAGTAGATTTTGTGTTTTATTTTTTTTTAACATACTTTTTTTCGATGAAAGCGCTTTTGTTAAAGTGTGTTCGGTGGTAATGGATTCAGGCTTTTGATCTTTCGATCAAAAGTCCTACATCCATACACACACACACACACACACACACACACACACACACACTCACTTTTATGATGTGTATGCATGTATAGCTAACTCAGTGACATGTTATGCATGTACATTCACCTCACTGACATGTATAGACAGGTACCTTTGCTTTTGTGTCATGTGTATTTTGTTCTTAGTGCTTTTTGCCCCTCATGTCTGCTGACAGTCAAGATTCACATCATTAGACTCAGTCCATTTAGTTCCAATTACTACGACATATTCAGTATATGATGGGGAGACATGCAGAAGAGACTATCATCCAGGCAGCCATGAGGGGTTTTTGTGCACCTCTCACACATAATAGGATGTAATCAGTATCCCTAACTCCTTCTCAATAAGTACCAGTCCCTTTCTGCATGCATATGCTTTCCCCTGCATACGTAGATAAAGGCTACCATTACTGGCTAAAGTAGAAAACAGAGCACACTCTTCCCAAAAAAGCCACCTGCTTTCCATCTTGCTGGGCACTGGCTCTTCTCCAACCATCTTCTCTGACGGCAGTTCTATTCTGGAGTTAAACTAGATATGTAGGCTTGAGGTAGTGTCTGATCTCTGAGCATGACAGATGGTCCAAAAAATAAGATAAAAAAGCACAGAGTACATTGACCAGCAATTATTCAGAAGAGTATTGAAACTAAACTCAAGCAGCATTTAAGTCAATGCAAGTTGTTTGCAGTTAATAAAACTGTTGGCCACATAGGAGCAATTCAGAATATTCAATAGACATCACTGAGCAAGTAGCACAACAGTATTTAGGTACTGTAAGAGCTGTGGAAATTATCAGCCACTACCTCCCTTTTCTAAAGAGAAAATAAAAACATTTGTCTTTGAGCCATGCAAGCTGTTTTGCTGGGTACATCCTTACCACAGCATTAGTACATTAGGTTGTTACAGGGAATAGCCCACTCAGCAATGAAGGACAGTGTTAAGCCTTCTTCTGGCATTAGTACAGCATATCAATTATTCAAGAAAGCTCCATTCAAAGCATGTTGTTGCTAAACTATGTTTTGTTTGTACAAAGCAGAGGTAGGCCATTGCAAGTTAAAGCAAAGTTTCTTACCAGGTCTTTCCTAGTCCTACTGTCAACAGTCTAAAAGTTGAAAAGTCATCTGGCTTAAAGTCCATATTGCTGTTTTGAAATCCATCCATTTTGTATAGCAGTTTTATTTGTCTAATTTGTAGGTAGGTGGTGAACATCTACTAAATGCTTGACTATATTAACAGGAGTGGCACTGACTTAAGATTACAAGAATACCATCAAAAACTGTAAGCAGTTAGTTATGTAGAAGCAAAAAGGCTTTAAATATAAATACTGTGTAACATTTTAAGAGGCATTACATAATCCATTTTCATTAGCCCAATTATGAATTTGTTTGCTAAGCCATTGAAATGTTGGCAATTAAAATGCTGAGTGCCATAAAGCAGAAAAAAAAAGACCAAAAACACAGGGGAAAAGCAAATCTTGAAAATCACTCCTCCTTAAAACTTCTTTTCGTAGAGGCAGGTCCCTTATACCCCCAATTCCAAGATATGGCATCTCGGACTTAGTATGCGGCCATTCAGTTTTCGTGTTTCAGGATTTGCTGTAGTGGATTCCGACATTTTAAATGACTACCAAAAATGTGATCATGTTATTTAATACAATCTCATGTACCTTTTTGCCATATTATATGGTTGTGCTTTTTGATATCATCTTTGCAATGCTTCATAAGTAAACAGGTTAACCAGTACTTTTCAGTATATGTTCTTCTTCTTAAAGCCACCAAACACTTTTAGAAATTAATGACAGAATCACTTTCTGTATGTTAGAAAGCTTTGTACTTTCCTTGGTTTGCTTGCCATTGTTTGTTTTCTATACAACACCCCATTTTCTTGCAGAGCTGGCAGACAAAATTTAAAAACAAACTTTAGCTAGAATGAATAATGTGATTCAGTGGCTAGTTAATTCCTGAATATGAAAGGGGAAAGTTAATCCATATGTGGCAGAGTCAGTGAAACATTTAAAACATTCTAGTTTACTGTACAAGAAGCAGCAGGAACATTCCAGTCAGTAATAATGGTGGCTTAGGTTAACTTCATGGACTCGGAGATGAAGCGCCACACATGAAGAGACCAAATGAAAGGCCAACAGATCACTTTCTTTCATCAAGGGGAGGGTGAGAGGAATTTATCAGTATAATGAAAGAGACTCCCTGATGGAAACCTATGACCAACTGTGTTTACCAGAAGCAATCCACTTGAAGTGCATTTCAGGCTGCACACATAAAGAAACAATTATAGTTTTTCAGAGGCATTGACTTTCTGGTATTTCCCCAAGTGTTTCAGACATCTAATACCACAATGGGAATGGATCCCATTCCTAACTAAGGGTACAGTTTGAGTTTGTGAAATGAGTATTTTTCAGTCTTTAATGTTAACCAAGAGTACTCTATAATGTGCCCAAAATTGCCTCTTTTCATAACTCATATGGGGTTGAAAGTATTGTAATACATAATAGTATGATTGTAAATTCCTCTTTATTAGTCCTGTTGCTCCTACTACTATTGGAACTGCCTGAGTATACTTCTCCCACAATGCTTTCATTTCTGCTTGTAAATCCTGGTATTTTATGACTTTTCATCTCTCTCTGTAATCATTGGGTCTAGCAATTTCAGTGATCAATGCTACTTTGCTCTTCTTTTCGTGGTCTGCTATATCTGATTTTCTCACATCTATTTTTGAACTATTGCTAATGGGTGATCCCATGTAGTATAAACATCATCATTCTCTATAATGCTTTGTTGTTTATGTTTCCAATGCTTCTGAACTACTTCTATACAGCAGTGTTGGCACAATCCTGAATGTAACAGTCTTGCCACATTACTGTGCCTTTCAGTATACCAACCCTCTACCATGAGTGCATCACACCCAGCAACAAGATGCGCAACTGTCTCCAGTTCTGTTTTACAGAACCTATATTTGCCTGTTAGACCCACTTTTTCAATGGACTTTTAAACCAATGTGTATGTAGCCCACTATCCTGGGCTGCAGTTATTAGCCTTTCATCTATTGGTTTCAATTCACCTTACCTTAGCCATTCCTGTATCAATTATTGGTCGACATGAGATTGTTCCAGAAGATCACTATACTTGCCACTATATTTGTGGACTTTCCAATTTTCATTCCTTCTCATCTAATATTTTTCGTTATTATCTCTCGTTTTTGGGGGGGGACCTTTCAGCTTCTGTCTGATTTGATTTCAATTCATGCTTTATTGCCAAATGATTCTGCTAAACAAAGTAACGATGTAATTTTAGACTTCTTCTCATGCTTTAAAATGTTCACTATATTTGGATCTGATAATGTCAGCAGATATGTATATTGTCCCATGACTGTGGATCTATGCACATAGTCATTGATGCCCATACCTCATTCAGAGTGAGGAATATATAATCTTGGTATACACTATTTTCTATATATCATTTTGTAAGCTTGGAGCAGTTTTCTTGTTTTCAGATGCAATTGATTCAATACTTTTTGTGGTAGTTAAACACACCTAAACTGTAAGTTAGACTAGGAAGAGCAAATTGATGTATAGCATGTTTATAGCAGTTTTCAATATTAGCTTTCATCTTCTGATGTATTCCTTACTGACCTTTATTCTCATGAGAGCTGATAATGACATAAAGTAATATTCATCCTAATTCCTTTAATCATCTAATCATTGCAATAAAAAAAAAAGTTGACAATGTTGTGCTTAACAAAAAGTAGAAAAGAAGTGTTTTTTTTTTTTTGAAGAGGGTAAACTCCTTGAATCCAGACACAACTGCATCTCTAAATATACTAACTGCAAGATCATGCAACACTCAGATAAGGCTTAACTTCCCAATCATCAAAGTTCTGCAGTCGCACTCATAACACTACCTTTTATTTGACAGAACTTGTGCTCAGTGAGTCTTGATAAATGAATACCATGCTGATTAAACACATATCAATAAACATGCACCAAAATGAACAGTGTTAATATCTACGTAATAAAATTATTCCACTTGCTTGAAAGGAAAGACTCAGCTCATTTTCATTCTGTACCTTAGTCACTAGCTTGTTAAAAATCACTTCAAAACATCATGAATATTTTCTGGAATCTGTATCTGTCTATATCTATAGCTAGCCATGTATATATATATATATATATATATATATATATATATATATATATATATATATATACACACACGAGTTCACTTTGGAATCTCAAAATACTGAAATGTTGAATTTCAGTATCTTGAGACCAAATTGTCGAATCAGCAGTTCCGTGAAACTGCAGAATATTGAACCCGGAAATGTCGAACCCGCAGTACTGATGGCGCTTTAGGTAAGTGTTATGTTTTTTAAGGGTTTTGGGGAGAGTCTGTGTGTTTGTGAGTGTGTTGAGGAGTTTTAGGTGTGGGTTAGGGTAGGTAGGTAAGAGAGTGTGAGTGTGCCAGTGTTGAGAGTGGTGGTGTTTATATGTATGTGATGTGTGTTTGTGCAATGGGGGTGTAGAATGTGTGGTGGTGGGTTTTCTGTCTTTTGGTATTTACTGCGACCTCAGAGTTAGTATGTATAAGTAGCGGGGGTGTGGGGGGTGCAGCGGGGCTTACCCCCCTGCTTATAGGAAAAGTAGGTGTTTTTGTGTTCTGTTGTGTCTGTGTGTGTTGTTTTGCTTTGTTGCAGTGTCGAGAGGTGGGTGTATTTGTGTTTGTATGCATGGTGCAGTGTTTTGTTGACGTTTGTGGTTTTGGTTTTTGGGTTTGTGAGTTTTCGGTTTTATAGTCTCAAGATTCTGAAATTCAATATTTAGTATTTCGAGATTATGAAGTGAATCCATATACACATGTGTGTGTGTGTGGGGGTGGTTGCATACTTAGTGATCAAATGATCACTATGTCACTGTCTGGCCAACATCATTTGGTCAACACAAATGTGTGGCCAACATGTCCATGATATTGACGGTGCCCCAGTTAGTGGAATATTCCCCATGGATTGAGCAATCTCTGAGTTAGCATGTATAATTAGCAGGGGATGTGGAGGTGCAGCCTCCCGTACTGGAGGGTACAGGGGTGTTTTTTGCCAATTTAGCAATAGTAGTTGATAATAGTAATGTTTTTCTGAAAACAGCTTTGCTTTATTCTTAGGAATTTCCCTTATGGAAAATACTTAATCAGGACTGGCACAGACAAACTGGATCTAAACAGAAATGTATTTGTATCTGTTTATTTTTGACACAGTATGCTTTTCACCATACTTCTTTTCAGTAGAATATATGTTTCACCCTACTTCTTTTTTGTGTCTGTGCCTTGAACAAGACATAAACAGAGCAAGGCTTCTGAAAGTTAAGTAGAGTAAATGGAGCAGAATAGTTATGTGCTGCACACAAGAGGACAGTAAATCAAAGTGAAGTGCTGTTTGTTTAAACAGCTGTGTTGTCATGAAGAAAATAGCACAGAATGAGGCCAAGGCATTCACAGAACTAAAACACAAAAACCACCAAAAGGAACACCAAAGGAACTGAAAAAATATTTAGCATAGTTGAGTTTTAATATTTGCTATTCATCCCAAAGACTTCATAAGAAATGTTTCATCACAATAAAAATGCACATATAAACCCCACAAGGGAGACTAACAACCAATCATGCTGACTCAATGATAAATCTATCAATCAAATAATTTATTAAACAATTTAAAACAATATATTCTAAAAGAGAAAAATATATTACATAAATCTTATTACTCTATGTTATAGCATGACTTAAAAACATAAGGGGAATCACCCCTAATTATTAACTTTGATAATTTTTCTGTTTTTTTAAAAAACATTTGATGTTCACCATATCATTTAAACCAGGAACTAAATAAGAAGCAAGCTTAATCTGCCATTCAGCTTCTCTCTGTTCAACATAATTTCTATAGTCCCCTCCCCTAAGGTCACGTTTAACAACTTCCAGTATTGAAAAAGTAAATTTCTTCCAGTTAGAACAAGTCAAAGAATGATTATAAAGTGCATTGTTACTATTTTTTGTTTTTATAGCATAAAGCTGTTCTAATATCCTTTTCCTTAAACTTCTAGTGGACATGCCAACATAAAAAGCTGGACACTATTCCTGTTGTACCACAATGCAATTTTCCTGGAACAGAAAATGTGAAATTAAGATGTTCCAAAAACACTAAGGGACCCTCAGAAATAAATCTACATGCTCTACATCCTGAACATTTAAACATGTCCCCAGTTTCACCTAAATAGGGGGTGGCCTAATAGTTTGATTTTCTAACAATTGCTTAAAACTTTGATTCCTCTTATAAACAAATTGTGGGCCATTACCAATAATTTTAACTAAATCCACATTCCCAGAAACAACTTTCCAGTTGTCACTAATAATCTGACGAATAAATTTGCTGTCTATGTTCATATCCAAACCGAATCTAGGACCTTCTACTCCCCCATTTGTAAGAACAATATCAATTGTTACATCATTCTGTTCTGTTGTATGTTCTTTTTAGGGTTATTTTTATTCTTAAATTCTTTTTTAACAAACCCTCATAACAAAATTGGAGGAAAATCTAATTCTCTCCTAGATATGATCTCTTGATCCACATTGTCAAGTGGTCACTAGGATAACCCCTCTCAAGAAACAGTTCTTTAATGAATTTAATTTCTTCTAAAAAAACAGAATCTTCCACTATCATTTATTATCCACAAATGAATTGCCCTCTAGGAATATTTCTTCTCATAAAATATGGGTGACAACTCTTAAAATGAACATAGCTATTGCAAAAAGTACTCTTGCAGTGGATACTACTTAAAAAGACATTCTTACAAGTGTCCATAACTAAAATGACATCTAAAAAGGACACTTTACTACCATTTTCGCCCACCACAAACTTTAAGAAGGTAGTACTAGTACTTAAAAGTTCCACAGATTCATCCACATTAAATTTATCCTTATAAAATATTAAAAAAAAAATCATCCACAAACCTTTTGTAAAAAACTATTTGTTCTGAAAATTTAGCTTGTGCCAATATTTCCAGGTCCCACCAACCTAAAACTATATTAGCATAGGTTGGACCAACATTGGCCCCCATAGCTACCCCCCTGTAGTTGTTTATTAAAATTATTATTGGACAAAAAGAAATTATTGTCCAACAACAAATCCAAGAGGGCAGTATAAGTAATAATGCTGTTATTATCTAAACGTGCATACTTCCCGAAAAACTACCTTACATTATCAACCCCAATATCTTTAGGGATACATGTAAATAAGGAAACAACATCTACAGTGAACATTAATAATCTATCAAACTTTACATCTGAAGAAGAAAAAAAGGACCTTAACTGGTCCAAAAATTCCATGAATCAGCTATACATGATGGCAGTTGCTTAACTAATGGTTTCAACATTGAATCCAAATACCTGGAAACACAGTCAGTGCAACTGCCTGAAGATGAAATAATGGGTCTAAAAGGTGATTTTTTAATACTTTTGTGAAGTTTGGGAATTCCAAACATCACTCCCACCTTAACATTATCAACACACAAAAATTCAAACACTTCCCTGGTAATTTCAGAATTCATAAACAAATCATATAATGTACTATGGATAAAAGAATAACTTTTAATAACTTCAAATTTCATAAATTTCCTATACTCGTCTGAATTTGCTAAGATGGTTTCCATAGCATCGATATAGTCAGTTAAATTCATAATGACAACAGCCACACCCTTATCAGCCTTCGTGAACCTTAGATCTTTTTTTGAAACCAATTTGTTCAAAGCTTTCTTCTCACTAAGGTTCAAATTGTAATTTTTTTTTCCTGTGTTGATTTCATAACAAATTTCTAATCTCTTTTTCACAAAAAGCCTCAAAGCCTTAATGGTATGAACTAAACCGGGATTAAAGGTGGATGGCTTTGACAAAAAATTACAATTACTATGGCCAACATCATTAAGTATGTTAGCTTACAAATATAAAGTTTAAAGTTCTATAAGGTTTTAGTAATATTACCCCTCCTACTGGGCTGAAAATTAGGCCCTAGTTCATCAGAAATTTCAAAATTAGACAAGTTATAGACCGAAATAGAATTAGTGTTGATTAGTTGGCATTTATCCTTCTGTTTTGCTTGTTTAAACTTCTCTAAGGTAATCCTAGGATAACAGTTAGCAAATTAACTATGAGTCTGCTTTTTAGAGAGATATCAGTGTACTAATCACTATCACACAACAATATTTTGCTTTAATTGTATACAAGACTATAACCTAAACACTAAGATTCTTGTGATAAGCCTTGTAAAATGTGCAAATGGTTTATTTTGAAGCTGATTGTACTTTTTTCTACATTATAATAATGGAAGTGAAAGCTGGTGCAGTAGATGAGGCATTTTAAGAGAAGTAGATTAGGGCTGTGTAGAACAATTCTACCACCCTCTGGGGAAAATGTAAAAACTGCGAGCACTTAAAAGCTGTCCTGTAAAAAGAGTAATACTGTAAAAGCCAAGTGTGAGCCAGATTAAGGATAAAGAGAGCAAGAGAATGGATAAAATGAACAGCAGTAATGGGAAAGGGGGCGGTGTGAATGTTAGATGAGGAATTATAGGAAACTTAAGGTAAGACAGGCACAAAAGCTTAAGGGGGTGCTCAAGTGAAATGGGGCTGGAGTGCACAGGAGGCAGCTGGAAGACCATAGGAAGTAAAGTTAATGAGGGGTTATCCTTGGAAGAGGCACGGGTGAAGTCAAGCTCGGTGAGATTAGAAGTAGAAAGTTGTAGCATAGGGGTAAGAAGGTTGGTATTGGTGATCAGAGACTTCATCACTAAAGGAATTTGATGTTAAGGTAGGACAGGGCAGATGAGCTCATTAAATTTTAATATGATACTGGGTTTATTACTGAAATGGAGTGAAGGAAAGTGACCAATGCAGACACTCAAGTCAGAGAACTCCATTATGTACTATTACGCATGAGTACAAATTACTTCTCATTAGGAAAGTAAAGGAGGTTCTAACAGTGACTACATAGATGACTTGAAAGAGTCTGTAAGTCGAGCACAAAGTTTTAGTCTCAGACTTACAAGTGCTGCAGTCCTGCAAGTGCCAGCAGCCAGCAAGAAGAGATGTGGGGGAGGTGTTGTTGCACTGAAATAGGGACTGGAAAAGAGTCTAGGGTGTAAAAGGAACAGGAGAAGAAAGGGGAGGGTGGCAGAATAAGAAAGTACAGCTAGTTAAAGGGAGCAGGGGTGGGAAGTACTATTGGACAACAAGGTATTTAGGTACAAAATGACACAACTAAGAAGCACTCTTAGTTGAGGGAAGAGTATAATTGGCTGACTCTAATGTGACCTGGGCCATTGCAGGAAAAGGTAGAATAGGGTAGTACCCAAATATAATATGAGCAGAACAAACAAATCTGAGTGAGGGCAAAGACAGAAGAGAGAGAACACTTTAGAGACTGCTGAAGTAGCTATGAGTAATATAAAAAAAGAGAGTTTGTCATAGCTGAAAAAGTATATAGAAGCATTGTGTACAGGAAGGGAAAAAGAAGGAGTAGTAACTTATAGAAAAGGAAATGAAAAATGCAGAGTGGTCCCAATATACATAGGTTCATAGGTTCATAGGTTTATACTAGGCTATCTGCCCTAAGGCATTTATAAGCCTAGCCCAAATTATTGTGGCTTACGCCACCCCTTATATGAAAAAATACTGTGCCCATTAGTTTGTTGTGCCTCTGTCCAGCAGTGACCCAGAGATGATTCCCGGGGTAAACCTACGATCTCCCATCCACAGGTCTAGATTTCTCTTGAACAGAGTCAGCGAGGTGCTCTGCCTCACATGGACCGGGATTTTATTCCACAGCATAGGGAGTCTCTGAGTGATAAATCTATCCCTCCAGCACGCCCTATTTATATCCGTGCTAAGGTTTAAGTCGCTTGCTCTAGTGGTTTTGGTGGATTTGGATTTTTGAGGTGGAGCATGTCCATTAATTCCGGGTTGGACATGGCCTTGTATGTCAGGCACATGTCACCTCTGAGCAGACGGTATGCGACTGAATAGAGCTGGAGTTTCTTCAATCTGGCAGCATATGACAGATTTTGGAGTCCCTTTATCCTTTTGGTGAGGAACTTTTGGGGTCTCTCCAATTGCTGCAGATGTCGGGTGAGATACATCCCGAATGGGGCATTGTACTCGATCATTGGTCTGATAAGTGAAGAGTACAGGGGAACAATGACCTCACTAGATCTGGATGTGAATCCTTCATGATCAGGTGGGCAATGTAGAAGGTCTTTCTAACCACTTTAGCAATGTGAGTGTCAAAAGAAAGGCCACTGTCAACCTGGGTCCCCAGGTCCCTGATAACCCCTTCTGTGCTTAGTGGATTGCCACCTATATGGTAGCTTGGGGTTACCTTGTTTTTCTATGACTATACATTTTTGGCGCTTAACTTCAGGCCATGGCCCTGGCACCAGCTATCTCCCTTCTGAAGGATATCAGTGTCCGATGCACTTTCCACTATGGCGCCCAGTTTGCAGTCATCTGCAAACTTTGTCAGCCAAAGTCCTCCCATGTTGGCCTGTACTTCTGAGAAGTAGATGCCAAACAATAGGTGGGACACCACTTGTGACCGGCTTGGAGTCTGACACAGCGCCAGCAACTCTAACCCTGTGGGTTCTGTCCGTTTGCAACCCATCTTGTGACATATGGGTTTACATTTAAGCTGTTTTCTACACGCAAGGTCAAGGTAGGCTGTATGGACTGCCTTTCCTCATCAATAGCCTTGGTGACTATTTCAAGAAGTCACCAAGTTCAAAAGGCATGATCTTCCTTTGACAAAGCCAAACTGGGTCGGGTCCAATGTCTGCAAGTCCCCTATATCTTTGTTTATGAGCTCCATTATGATCCTCTCCATACCTTTGCAGACTAGACTTGTTGATCCTGTGGTAAGGCTGAGATTAAACAGCTGCCTTATGTGCGGGTTTAATACACCATCCGTCCCATTGATGCTGTGTTTTTAGCTTTAGAGAGGCATTTGAGATGTCCGGGAGGCTACACTGGGATAGTTATCTCTCCTTTAGGGGAGAGGGGTGTTTGCACTGAACCTGTCTGCCAGTATGTTGGCAATGTCTGTGGGTTCAGTGATTTTTGTATCATTTTGGACTAATTCTGAGCATATCTGTGCTTCCACCCAGGTTCCTAACATAGCTGAAAAAGGCCTTATGATTGTCCTTGAATCCATGGCAATTTTCTCTCAAAATTGGCCTTAGTTGATTTTATGAGTGCCGATCATTTTTTTACTAATAATGATCAGGGTGACTTCCTTTTATGGATTTTGTTCTATCATGTAATAGCTTTCTCCTCTTATTGTAAAGTTTGTTAATGGCTGGGGTCCACCAGACTGGACGCTTGCCCTTTGTGGAAAGAGTCTTGGTTTTATTTGGGATTGCCTGATCCATGCAGTCCTGGAGGTGTTCATAGAAGGCATTTGAAGGATACCACACCAGTCTTGAGTAGTGTGAAGTTTGCTTTAGAGAAGTTCTTCACTATGGTCTTTTTGTTTGGGGTGGATGTGGATTTCCAGTGAGATTAGTTTATGATCAGATCTCACCAATGAGGGATACCTCGTGTGGAGCATTTTGTCCCCATGTTTGTGACAATGAGATCTAGTATATTTAACAGTGACTAGCTGTTCCATGGCATTTGAATTTATGAACTCCAGGAACGAAAGTTAGGGCTTGAGTAATGTTCCCAGTCTATATTCGGGTAGTTGAAGTCACCCAATATGATGGTGTTTGGAGATACATTTATACCCTCCAGTGTCTTCAGGAAGGCTGTGTGGGGTTCCTGAGTTTGAGAGGGTGGCCTGTAGCATGCTACAATTTGTAGAGCAGTTTTGCCTATTGTTAGTTGCACCTGCACCCTCCTTTTGTGGAGTGGTCCCAGGTTTCAGTTACAGCACAGACATCGATGTTCTCCATACTGAGAAGGGAATTTGAGCCCTAAAAAAAGGCACATGGGGGTGGCAAGAGCCTAGCCCAATAATATCCGAATCCAGGGTGACAGGCATGTCATCCCAGGCAGACAGACACTGGATCCCTTTGAATGACACCAGACATTAAGCCAATTGTTAAAGCTGATCATCTTGTCTCTATATTGTGGCATCATTCTTGGTGAAGGAAGGATACTGCTCAGGGTTAGGATCATACCTGCCTGGGCTACACAATCAGAGAGTCCTCTATGTCTCTTTTCATGCAGTCCAGGCACCAGCATGGACAATGACTGTGTCTGACTATGGAGTCACCTATGACAAGTATGTTTGGTGGTTTATGTGTTGCTTGTGAGGTGTCTTGAGGTAGCAGTTTCTGCTTGGGAGGCCTCTGTCTGCTTAAATTTTTTTTACAGCATCTCCGAGTATGTCTTTGTGTGTTTATGTGTTTGATTCAGTGGAGTGGTAGCATTATGTGAGGCTGGTTTTGTGGTGTGTGTAGTTGCCTTCTCCTCCTGTCTGGTCTTGCCAGTCCTGAGTTGAGAGAGCTCAGCCTCAGTTTGGCTAAATAGCTGCATCTCGCAAGTATTTGTGTTATGTGGGAGGAGGGTTGTGTAGGGGTTGTCTGTGTACATGAGGCAGTTATAACATTGCCTCAAGATTCCCAGATTCACCAGCTGGACCGGAGAGGAGATTGACAACTGACCTTTGGACATGCTAGAATAATATTGGGAAATCCTTAATTGAAAACAAGGGCCAGTGGGGAGTGAGGGTGTAGTGCTTTTAATTTTTAGTGCTGACTTATATAATTGCTTTAGTGAGCAAGTGCCAGGTAACTTGAGTGCAATGTGATACAAGTAACTAAATGCAAAACGACAAACAGTAACTTTCTTTCAAGTGAAACAAGGAAATAAGTACAGTAAGCAATGCAGATATCACTAGTGATCCACAGAAGCTGAGAAGAGGAAATAACAAGCAAACAAACAACAAGTATATAAACAAAGCTAGATTCAGTAGGCCTGGATCTAGTCTATGCTAGAGCAAACAAGGTGAACCAATTTCAGTAAGATACAGTTCAAATATTCAGGCACTATAAACCTTTAACCAGAAAATTCCCAGCTCAGAAGGGCAGAGTCCAGCCTCTTCTCCCACAAGAGTGCAGTCCACGAACCTTCTTAATGTAAAATAACTGGCCTGAAGCCCCTAAACCAGAACTAATACACTTGGACACTGGGCTCTCAATCAGCAGTTCCCAACTTAGAAGGATGAAAGCTACCTGTCCTGCCACCACAGTGCTTGCCACAAACCTTCCTAATGTAAAACAACTGGTCTGAAGCCCAAGTGCTTAATCCAAAAGACTTGAATGATAGCTACACTTTAATCAAGTTACAACCAAGCAGTAATAAATACCATTGAATACTTTAGAGAATGTCTGGATTAGTGCTCAAGTTACACAAACAAAGCTAGATCCAGCAGGCCCGAATCCAGTCTATGCCACAGCAAACAAAGCACACCAACTTCAGTAAGAAACAGTTCAGATATGCATGCACTATAAGCCTTTAACCAGAAATTCCCAGCTCAGAAGGGCAGAGTCCAGCCTCTCCTCCCACAAGAGTGCAGACCACGAACCCTCTTAATGTAAAATAACTGGCTTGAAAGCCCAAGTGCTTAAACCAGAATTAATACACTTTTAGAATAACAGACACTGAGCCCTCAATCAGCAGTTCTCAACCTAGAAGGATGTAAGCTACCTGTTCTGCCACAACAGTGCAGACCACAAACCTCTCAGTGCAAAACAACTAACTGGTCCGAAGCCCAAGTGTTTAAACCAAAAGGCTTAGAATGAGTTACACCAAGCAGTAATAAATACAATTGAGTATTTTAAGATGATGCAAAGTAAACACAAGTACAGTAAAAGCAGATGAAATTTTTTTTTTCATCTGACATTTTTTTTCAGATACTTCATGTATCCTGTCCACAGATGAATATGAAGACTTGTTGTAGTGCTGTTATAATAGGAAGATGGATGGCTGTTACAAAGGGAAGTGAATCCATATACTAGCAAAAATAAAATGTAGCAGTAACATGTAAGACAAGAAGAAGAAAATAAAACATCACTGATTCAGGAGAGGAACTGGATTCATTAAAAATCACGATCAAAGACATGAAATTGAGTGCAATATTTGCATTCTATTTCTGCCTTTCTGTGATATCTGTTAAAAGTGTGTTGCTATTCTTGACTTATTTTCCCATAGAAATAATGACTTTTATGAGGAAATAAGAAGTTAGAATCTACACTTTCACTGTTACCACTAATACCCTTTCTATTGTACAAAACAGAATGCATAACTAAATGAGAGTCTTCTTGGTGCAAAAGCACTTCCACCCTAAGTAAACAATGAAGGAAAGCAAAAAACAAAATGAAATAAAAATAGATGTAAATGAAACCACTCCAGAAGAGCACCTGGTAAAGCTCTTTTGTTCAGCCAAAGCATTTTGGGTAAGTAAGATTAGACTGAATAGAAGAGCTGTTCCAGGCATCCTGTTGCAACAGCTTACGTCCTATTTTCTGTTCAATCTACACCCTTACTGACCCTGGACATATCTATTTCTCCTTTTAGGACTATAAATACAATGTTTTCTGTTGAAAGGAGAAAAGGTATTTCTCATTATAGCAATAACAGATCATTTCATGATCAGATAGTAGTTTAAGGTTATCTTTTGAAGCTTAAACAGTTTACAAAAATAATCTATTTTTATGTTAAAGTATGAAACTTTAGTCCCTAAGGGAATTAATACAGAATGTAATTGGAGGGTTTTAATTGGGTAAATATTTTGAAATTATATAATTGCTTTAGTTATTTTACTGAATAATTAGGAGAAATTGTTTTGTATCTAAAGGATGTGTGTTATTTATGTTTTTTATACTCTGAAAAAGCTTTTTAGCCGAAGCGCTGAGAGATTTTTATCTTAATAAAATACTACTGTTTAGAAAACTGCTTGATGGATTCTGGGTTGTGTGTGATCTGTTGTTGCTGCATCTGATATCTGGTTCTACTGTGGTCTCTGTTTCTCATTTATTACCTGAAACTTTTCCTGCTATGTATTTTCCTTCCTAACTTAAAGTATCACAAATTACGAGATTAAATTGATAGGCATTATGACATCAGTGGCAAAGGCTCTCTGTATCTGGCAAGTGCAATAAATAAGCATTTTTTATTATTTTTTATTTAGATTTTTAAAACAATGAATTATTACAATTATTTAAGAAATGTGTGGATGAGAAATGTGGACTCCGTGGTAGCAGCCAGTCCCCACAATGTTTTGGAAGGGATAATGGACCTTTGAAAATGATCTTTAAACACTGAAAGTAAAATAAATGGGGACAGTTTGGAAAAGTTTAATGTTGAGAAAAATATGTCCAGCTCAGACACAAAGAACATAATATAACAATAAAGTTGACTACTCAGATAAATACATGATAAAACAAGCAAACAATAAGGACATGGGGAAAAGAAAGAAAACAGGGTTGCGGGTTTGCATAATAGTTAAAGTGTTTATCTCAGAAATACAAAGTACAGCATATAGTGTCTCAACTTTAAAGGAAACTGGATAGGCTTAAAACAGCCTACAAAGGCAGCTAGCCTATTACTTACCTATGAACCTATGGTAGAAAAGAACAGCTGTCTGAAGAGAACTGCTTAACTGGTTTTATGAGAAAAATAAAATGGGAGAAAGACATGAGCAGAAAATGAATGATTGCCTTCAACAGCTGTTAACAAATGTTATGTTACTATATTTTGTATTATTTCCTTGAACATTATAAACAGAGTCAACTCAGATGATAATTCTAAGCTGATAAAAACTATTATTACTGTTTAGGTGTTTGGAAATTTATCCTGGACATATTTACAAAACAGACACTTGTTTATGTCAAGAGACTACAAAGCACCAAACTGAAGGCTTAGACTGATAAAGATCAGAGTGATTTTAGACTATTTTCTATATTGTTGTCATATTTGTGAAATGCATTGCTCATAATAATTTTCATGTGTTTGTGTTCATGTAAAATGTAGTGTTATTTGTAATTTATGCTGGTTTATTTTATAATAAAGCTATGACAAAAAAGAAATACTTCTTACTAGAAATTCCATGATTAAAGGAAAATATATATATGTAGAAATCATAATTATGAAAGAACAGTAATGTGTCTGGCTGTCACAAAATTACAGGAAATCTTATAGGATTTGCAGGAACTTGATAAAAAAATATTGAGCTCAACAACATAATTGTCCATAATCAGACAGATGATACATCTTCAGGAATCCTTTGTCTTGGGCCAGGGAAATCAATGAATCACTGACACCTTTATCACTCACTGGAGATGACGTACATTTTTTGGAGATTGTCAGCATGGATGCTGCCAGTCTAGATGTAAATTATAGAATAGATTAAGTTAACATATAAAAAAAAGCAAAGTTGCACACTTGAGAAAATAAAAGACAGAATAAATTTAGCCAATGTGGGGAAGGGGATTTTAGAACATGATATTCTGAAAATTATAAACAATATTGACCTAACACAAAAAAAAAAAATCTGACTTAAAAGCATTATCTACATCTGTAGCCTTAGTGATACTGTTTTTTGTTTCCTTCTAAAAAGCGACACAGTCCTTTGCAACTTTGACGTGTCTATATCTACAGTGACATACTTGAAAAAAGATTGATCAATTGTACTTCAAAATTAATGTTCATTGTTACTGGTATGGAACCACGTGTGTTGGGGAAGGTGTTATAATGCTAGCAAAGGAAGAAATTGATGTGATTAAGACTGACTTATTTTATAGTCAGTATAACATAACATGCTGGATTTTGTATGTATAACTATAAGCATTTGTAATACATGTGTCTAGTTGTCAGGCATTTATAACATCAGGCATACTAATCTTGAAAGAACTTGTACAAAATGGCACTATTAGAGAATTTCATCTTTTGGAAACAGCTTTGTACATGTTATTGGAGAATGAGTTGAGACACATTGTTAATGAACCTAAAAATGAAAGTAATATTTTCGACATGCTGTGTATTACAAGAATTTTTAGAGGTCAGTTGTAGCTTCTACCACCATTTTCAACCTTTAACCATTTAGTCATTGTGCCATCTTAAGCTTTACCTGTGGTTGCAAATTCTAGCCGTAATATGTCTTCTATGTGAGCCATAACTACAAACTAGGTAAACGTGAAACAATGGGTGGTATTCACAGAAGCAATTTACACCAGTTTGCTGTGACACAGAATGTACAAATAATGAGATGGTAATGAGAAGTGACATAAATGTTCTAACGCTAATTAAGGCTATTTTATATCCATTGCAATTCAGAATAGTTTTTTCCCACTTTCCCACACAGATGCGGTATAAAAAGGCAAGACTCAGCAAAAGTATCAGAGCTGCACTTGGTGAAAATGCTATCTCTTGCAGCAAGCTTTGTTATTTTTAGGTTAGAGTTGCTTGTCTTGGTCAAGCTAAAACTGATTGTGCACAGTAGCACTTGTCCACCAGAAATATAGGTGAAGGATTACTCATTATAACTTTGATAATCAGGAAATCCTTGATAGGTTTAGAGTAGACAGGGACATTATAAGAATCTTAGTGGGCCTGTTTGACCCCCATAGGGGCAGTGGAAGAATGCATGGACTTCCTATTCCTTTGGACACCAAAGTATTTACAGCCCTCACTATATTTGCTATGGGGACCTACTAGAGACATTCTTGGGATGCCTTGGGGATCTCACAGGCCTCTGCTTTGAGGATACTGAAGGAGTTCATGGATGTACTCTTAGCACATGTGGGTCAGAACATTTATTTTCTTGTGTCACCTCAGGACCAAGCTCAGACTATGAGTGTCTTTTATGAAATGGCACATTTCCCTGAGGTACTCAGTGCGATAGATTGTACCCATGTCATAACTGGGGTCCCTTCTGGTCCACAGGGTGAGCACCACCATGAAAGGAAAGGCTTCCATTCCATCAGTTACCAGGTAGTGTGTGATGAATGGGGGTGCATCACCAACGTTTCTTCCCAGCTTCCTGGCAGTGCCCATAATTCCCATATCTAGCACATTAGCTCACCTTACCACTTCTTCCTGGATGGTAGGATGCCCAGTGGTCATTTTTTCAGAAGTGAAAACTTGTATTTTTTTTTTTTTTTTTTTTAAGTACATAGCCATTAATGTTATAGGTAATTGCGGTATATTAATCTTGTATTTTCTTATATTGTCTTCCTCCCTCTCTCTCTCTCTCTCTCTCTCTCTCTCTCTCTCTCTCTGTCTCTCTCACATTTGTTTTTGTAAGGGGATGCCAGATATCCACTAGAGCCATAGCTCATGACTCTCATGAGAAATCCATCTGGAGCTGCAGATGAGATATATAACACATCCTTGTCCCAAACCCACGTTGTTGTTTGGAGGGTGTTTGATCTCCTGAAGAGACTTTTCAGGTGCCTAGACAAGTCTGGGGATGCCCTTCAATATGACCCAGATACTGTGTGGGGGATGTTCGCTGCCTGCTGCTTTCCGCATAATATGATTATGTACTGGTCTGGTGGTGAATTGGCTCACGCTTTCACTGCAGCTCCCAATTGCAGTCCCACTGTGACTAATGATGACCAGCCAGCAGCAGAAGTAAGGGACCACATGTGGCAGGCTTGTAAATGGCATGCGGCCACACAGGTTAAGAGGCAGTATCAGGTCCAGAACTATGGACCAGGACATTCAAGTTAGTATTTCCTTATTTAAAAAAACACGTACAGTATAATTGATGCATGCAGTGATACCTGTGTGCTATGCTGTGTAGTGCATGGTCTACTGTCATTGTTCATCTGACATTCTCTCTAAACTTAAAATATAACTTAAAATATAAAATAGATGTTTCCCTGAGTGCTCACTGATTCCTGTGCAGTGATGTTAAAGGCACCAAGTCAATAAATAAGTCAACAGTTGCATGTGTTGCATTTAATAACTGTTTTTAAAATTATTTATTTAGTATTCAGTAGAAACAGATACTTTCAGCAGTGAAAATGTCATTTTAAGTTTCAACTTATCTGTAAAGAATTATGTTGCACTGCACATCAGATTTCTTTCTTACTATCATGTAAAATATTAATGAGTCAGAATCTTTCTTCATTTGTGCAATGATAAGGTATGTATGTACTTAACATATGCACATAGACTTCTCTCCTCCCCGCAGCACATTTGTATTTAATCAGAAATGTAGAAGATTGCAACTTCAGAATACTGTGAAAGTAATAACTGAAAAGAGAATAACTTTGCATATATGTTCACCTCACCCTCCTTCCCCAACACCAACTAATCCTTAAGTTTAATTACACAAACATACTTATAACAGCATACTTACTCACAGCAGCTGCCCATTCCCTTCAGCTTGTGGCGTATCTCATTTGACCACTGTCCCTGCAAATGCGTTCTCAGTCCCCAACTTGCTGAATCCTTGGCCATTGACCACATCTGCAGTGAATAAACCAGCCACAAGGACTCATGGGCTTTAAAAAGAAAATAAGTTACTTGACCACTGTCCCAGCGAACGTGTTCTCTCTCAGTACCCCACATGCTGAATCTTTGGCCATTGACTATACCTGCAGTAAAGAAACCAGTCACAAGGACTCAAGGGCTTTAAAAAGAAAATAAGTTACTTGACCACTGCTCCTGTGAAGGGGTTCTCTCTCAGTCCCCCACATGCTGAATCTTTGGCCATTGACTATACCTGCAGTAAAGAAACCAGTCACAAGGACTCAAGGGCTTTAAAAAGAAAATAAGTTACTTGAACACTGTCCCTGCAAACATGTTCTCTCTCAGACCCCCACATGCTTAATCCTTGGCCATTGACTGCATCTGCAGTAAAAAAAAACAGCCATAAGAACTCAAGGGCTTTAAAAGGAAAATAAGTTATTGTAGGTGTCTAGCTATGTTTCCCTCTTAGCCTGCTACTGTAGAAAGTACCTGGTCTAAAGCAGAAATAATTGGCTCGACCCATGGCTAGGGACAGCAGCTGCTCCCCACTCCCATCAGCTGTAAATACATTCCCCAGTTAAACTTTTTCTTTTTAGTTATTAGCAAACCAAGATTAAGCTCTAAGTGAAATAAAGGTAACCCAGTAGATACACTGGAATTACCCACTTGTAAAATAGAGACAAAAAGTTACCTAAACTGCTACTTTTTTTCTGCTTCAAACTAGGTATCTACCCAGAAAGGACACCGCTAAAATCAGGTCTATAGATTGTTTTTCCCTACTAGATTCTAATAACTCCTAAGAATTTGGCTATTTAGACACTTACCCTGCAATCTTTAGCCTGGAGGGCTCCAGCATCAGGTCTATAGATTGTTTTTTGCAGCATTTGCTACTCAATTTCTCCTGAGTGTGATTTTCTACAAGAACTAACTGCTTCACATTACCTGTGACCACTCCCACTCCCCCTCCTCTAATATTGTCCCAGCAAAGTTTTTTTAAACCCTTGGAACCATCTTCGCTTACTCACAGCAGCTGCCCATTCCATTCAGCACGTGGTGTATCTCATTGTAAGTATTTGAGCTTTACTTTTTATATTGCAGCTAAGGTCTCTACAAACTCAATTGTTTTATTGCTTTGTTACTCTTGCAGAACTGATCTTCTATTTATACAAGTTGTAGACAAAGTGTTACAATGTATCATTTTCCAGTCTGACTTGGCGCTTAGTGTGCTTCATGCTGCTAGCACTTAACAGATGCTATAGTATCAAACTGGGTTGCTGCTCCTCATCACTTTTGTTTAGTATATACTTTTTAGTTAAAATAGAAGCTAAGCAGTCTGACTGCGTATTCTGTGATTCAGTTTAAAGGAAAGAGGAAGTTAAATACAGAACACCATATTACAGCTAAAAGTCCTGTTTTGCTGCCAAGTCAGAGTGATCGTTAGTTGTTTTAACTGCTGTACCATGAGAAATATTATAGCAATGTAGATATGTAAATGTCTGTGTTGCAATATTTAAGTACTGTTATATACAATTGCTGTGATAGTTTACTACTGCTATATCTGTGATAGAACTGTCTCTTTAAATTCATGGGCTACCTAAATTATCCGGCACATAACATTAAGTAAGGTGTTTTTTTTTTATGTCAAGGGTTTCATATGCGAATGCATAACAGCTGCCTAAGCCTTTTTTACTAAAGACTTTGTACCTATGTAAATAGTATAAAGTGCTGCTACTCTTAAACCCCAGTACCCTTCCTGCCTGGGTGATAATTTATTATTTCAGTTACTTTTTACAGCACTTCTCTCTCATTCCCCTTTCAGAGACCTTAACGTAATAATTATTTTTGTCTCCATCTTTTCATTTAGTGACCACTGTCACTGTGAACGGGTTCTCTCTCAGTCCCCCACTTGCTGAATCCTTGGCCATTGACCACATCCGCAGTGAAGAAACCAGCCACAAGGACTCAAGGGCTTTAAAAAGAAAATAAGTTACTAAAGGTGTCTAGCTACATTTCCCTGATAGCCTGCTACTGTAGAAAGTACCTGGTCTAAAGCAGAAATAACTGGCTCTACCCACGGCTAGGGAGAGCAGCTGGTCCCCACCCCATCAGCTGTAAATACATTCCCTGATTAAATTTTTTTCATTTTAATTATCAAGTACCACCAATTAAGCTACACCACTAATCATCCCCTCCCCATACATACAACACAATCATGCTATGACCTAATATAATAACAATCCTAACCTGCGTAGTTCTAGCTCACATTACATCCTACCAAGGCTCCACAGTCACATGCCCCAACAACTAACCCTGTACTCTCTCAACACCCTCCCTCAAACATTTACACTATAACTACACAACCCCTGCCACCAAAAACATCCTCCCAATACACACACTCCATTGCCAAACAGCTAACACACTCAATAATAAAATATCCCTAAGATACCATAAGCAATTTACTATGTATATAAAACATATCCTAAATACCCTCTGTAAACTAGCCCTCACTGGAGACATCCATCCAAACCTTGGTCCTCCCCAATCCAACCCAACCACAAACCCTAGTCCAAGCAACCCCCCCCCACACAACTCAACTCCTAGCCAACAAAAAAACAACAACAGACCAACTTATAATGTCCCTAAACATCAGAAGCATATACAATAAAATCCAAGAACTACATGCCAGCATAAGCATATATTCCCCAGATATTCTCTTCCTAACTGAAACCTGGCTCAAACCTCACATCAAAAGCGAGGAAATACTTCCACCGGAATACAACATCCTTCGCATAAACAGATTGTCCAAAAAAGGAGGTGGTGTAGCATTGATATTTAAACACTGCCTCGATATTCAACTCCAACACATCTGCCCCTCACCGCAACAATGAAGAAATCCTTTATGCCAATCTCAAACTAAACCCAAACAAAACAATCAATATCATAGGATGCTATTTCCCACCAGGGCAAAATATTACACCCCAGAAAATCTCTTGAGCTGAGCTACTCTATCTCTAACCCAGGAAACATCATTCTTGGTGACTTTAACATCAACTGGCTATCCTGTAATAACAATCTCCCAACCATTCACCTTAATCTCCATAGGTTCACTCAACTCATCCAATCCCCTACCTGAATCAATCATACCTTACTTGACTGGATCCTAGTCAACAAAGCCCCTCACTCTTACCTTACAGGCTGCTTACCTGACAGTCTTAGTGACCACTCCCCCACTTTCTTAACATTTCCCATGGTTACAAAAGACCACCAGAACCCTAATGAAATCCAGAGATAAGGCCTGGGAGCACTGGAAGCTAACAAAAAATAACTCAGATAGGCAATCATTCATTGAACTGCACAATAAAGCCAAAAAGCAAATAAAATTAGACAAATCCCTCTACTATAAATCCACCCTAAACTCTACCAACCACAACCCTAAGCAATTCTGGTCCACTATTAACACTATCCTCCACCCAAGGAAGGTTGATACCCCTCAGCCATCCATTCCCCCCTCCTCCAGCAATATTACTGAATCCTTCAACAAACACTTCACTGAAACAATAACATCTCTAAACAAACAACACTTCTCTACAACAACACCCCCAACTCCTAACCTTAAACCCCCCACTCCTCTTTTCTTCTTCACCTCAGTACTTACCTCCAACATAAAAAGAATATTGTCAAAACTTAAACCCACCAAACTCGCAGCTGACAACCTCCCATCTGAATACCTGAAACACTAGCCTACCCAATTTCAATTCTAATCAACCATTCCATAACATAAGGCTATATTCCCTTGATATGGAAAATATCCCACATCATTCCCCTCCACAAAGGCACCCCCTCCACCAACCTCTCCAATTACCCCCCCATTGCTATCCTCTCCCCTCTCTCTAAGATACTTGAAAAATGTATCAACACCCAGGTCTCCAACTACCTCCTAGCTAATAATCTCCTCTCCAAAACCCATCATGGTTTCAGGCCATATCACAGCACTACCTCCGCTCTGCTCTCCTTCACCAACACTATACTTCATCACAAAAACAATGGCCTCTTCTCTACTGCCATATTTCTAGATATCTCAAAGGCCTTTGACATGGTATCTCATGAGCAACTACTCTCTACTCTCCCCAACCTCTCCTTCTCACAATCAGCCTGCAACTGGTTCCACAGCTATCTACACAGATGCTAGCAATCAGTAATCTGTGATGATAACCTATCACCTCACCTCCCAGTTACTCTCGGAGTTCCCCAAGGGCCTATCCTTGGCCCTCTGCTATTCTCACTTTTCACTAGCAACTTACATACTGCCACCACACAAGCATCTCTTATACAATACACAGATGACTCTGCTCTCATCTGCTCTGCCCCCACTCTGCCAGAACTACAACAAATCACACAGGAATCATTCTCTTCTGTAGAAAACAGGCTATCCAATGTTCAGCTCCTACTCAACCCGAGTAAGACAAAACTTCTCCTGTTTCAACCTTCTAAAGCCACCCAAAACACCCCCCCACTTCAACATTCTTGCCAAAGACAATACCATCATCTCTCCATCAGAACACACAAAATTACTCTGTGTGGAAATAGACAACAAACTTAGATTTGACACCCACATATCTCTCACAATGAAAAAGTTCACAAGAAACTTGGTGCATTATATCAAAGCCACCAATTCCTAACCAAGGCGGCTAGAATCTCCATAGCCAATTCACAGCTAAGCTCCACCCTACTCTGTGTATCCCCCATACTTACCAACCTTAGACAGACAGACCTACACAAGCTGGATGCTTGTTACAACAAAACTGCCAAATTTGTCACTGGAACCTCCTACCACAGCCATTATTGTATGTATCTCCCTTAAAGAACTAAACTGGCTAGAACTCCCACAACTTCACTTTAATCAACTCACCCTCGCTCATAAACTTATTAACCACCCCCTTAACAGCCCTTCCCTTCAAACCCTTCTCCAACCTTATCACTCCACTAGGCCCCTAAGATCAAGCAACAAAAATCAACTCACTGTTATCAAACCCAAAAACTCAGCAGGAGAAGCCATATTTTCATGTACCATATCTAAACTTTGAAACAATCTTCCACCCTCTAACTACTAAACCTTCCAGCAGCCTTTTCAAGACTGCGCTCAAATTCCACTTGCTGGTGTTGTCCTTGTTATAATCCAGCCTAAAACCCCCACCCTTACTCCCCCACCTAGACTCTTAACCCTACTATACTACCGCCACTACTAACCACAGTCAGAATTAGCTAGTTGTCGTTACATACTTTAAAATCTTGTCTGAAAACTTTGTTACTAATATTATAAATGACAAGAAACTATCTTAACTTGCAACATTTACTGTATATACTGTTGATAATCAATATCCTGTTATTGTATTAAAGCCAACAACCTGTAATGTTTACTATTGCTGCAACTTTGTATCTCTATTTATCATGTACATGATGTGGAGCTTTTCTCCCTGGGCATCCACTGAAAAAGGTCCTGCATCCAATCGGAATTTCCCGGTAAACAAATGTAAATAAATAAATAAATAAAATTATAAGAAATGTTAAATCACAGTAGCTCTAGATCAAAGGAGTCGTACTTTCTCTTATTGAGAGGCCAGGTGATGATAAAGCAGATATGAAGGATAGGCTACTATGAGAACTATAAGGTGAGTTAGTCTGATGTTGTGATCTAGAGGAGGAATGCGATCCTGCTGTCAGTGACCTAACACTGCTGCATGACCATGACCTTGACCTGGAACATGACATTATCCTAGGTCTCAATGGCCATTGACATGGCCTGTAAAAATGTGTTGTGATTGCTCACTGTGAGTTCTGACATTTCTGTCTTGACAGTCAGTTTTGGTGTCATGTGATCTTCCCCTTTGTGTCTGGAGGGTCCCTCTCCCCTTTCCCTGGTAAAACTGAATCCAGCTTGACTTTGATATGTCTGAGCCAGTGCACAAATGGAGGCTGCAACCAATGCCTGGTGTGCCACCATGCTATGCATCAGTGAAACTATGGCATTAGTCCATCTCCCTGCCAATTCAAAGTACTTTTGAAGTCTTCACTCATACCCTGTAGGGCTCTAACCATTTGTAACTGACTCTCTGTTGCACTAGTTTGAGCCTTAACTATGTCATGGAACACTTCCTGTTATGCTGCCAATTCTTTACATGTTTCCTGAGGTGGTTCAAAGCAATTTCAAAGCAATTTCTCTTTTTAGCACCACTTTGTAATGTTGTTACTATGGGCAAAGAGGCCTCAGACTGCCTGCCTTCATCTTAGCACTGTTCTTCTACCTGTAGAGACAATGGTGCATGTTTGCTCCTGGTGTTCAAATGTCAGCCTGTGTTTGACATTGTGATGCAGCGTAACTTTCTGCAGAGTTACTAGCATGTTGTGAGGGTCTATATCACATAGTTGAAGTTTTATAACTTCGAACACAGAATGTTCGAACCATTCTGTTCAAAGTTACAAAACTTCGACTAGTGATAAAAAAAAAATTAAAAACAAAATAAACTGTTGTAAGCAGGGGGGCAAGCCACCCTGCATCCCCCACACCCCCCTGCTACTTAAATATACCAACTCCGAGACAACACCACATTGAAATGAAAGGAAACCTCCTCTTATGGAGATTTCTGTTTAAACGCTCGAACTTGTACAAGTTCAAACTTATGGTCTCAACCATATGGGGTTCGAACTTGTACAAGTTTGACTATATGATAGGAATCCTGTTGTGAGATGAGAGAGCCTATCATTGTACTGGGAGGCTGCCTGCCACATCACTTGGGTGTCTCATAAATAATACGACATTGTCTTCATCATTATTATTATTATTATTATTATTATTATTTTTATCATTATCATTATTATTATTATTATTATTAGTAGTAGTATTATTATTATTTTTATCATTATCATTATTATTATTATTTTTATCATTATCATTATTATTATTATTATTATTATGATCATCAACAACACCCATTCTACTGCTGACTTCATCTATATTTATTGGTACAGCTGAAATGTTTGTTTCTGATGCTGACTTTTTAAATCATTACAACACATTAATAATACTGCAACAGTACAGTATAGCATGCTTATGGGGGGTGGCGACACTTACTATGTTGTCTGACTTCATTTTTATTAGCTGCTGATGTACAAGACTGACCTAATAATAATAATAAATGCGATGTGTTTAATTACAGCAGTGTTTATCATCATTCAATGTTAAACATTTACAAGGTGTGTACTTTAAACCAACCTACAAGAGCAGATGAATGCAGATACCACTGCAGACCTTGGTTTGATGGAACAGTGTCCATGCCACCTCTAATTATTCCAGATGCATAATGTTTTGTATCATAGTTATTCCCATAGATGGCCAGAATGAATTAATCATCTGGTGTTAACTTAATAAGATTTGGAAGCACCCCCGTAGTAGTCCTGCAAATTGCATTCTGGCTGGCCTTGCTTCTAGCATTTCCTACCATATAATTTCCATTTTCTATCACTGTGCCAGAGATCTGTTTCTGACTCCAGCTGCATTGAGTTCAACAACTATGTGGCTCCCTACTTTGCTCCTATCAGCTTGTCTGGACCCCCTTTACCAAATAACAGTTTGTCATATGTCCTAAGTGCTGCCATGAGTACACAATTTTCCTCATAGCTAAAGTTATCATGTCTATGCCTGGATCCCTTATTCTCCATCCATACTATACAGGAAAAAATAAACAAACAAACAAATAAATAAATAAAGAAAAAGGCTACAGTCAGACATTCACCACAGTACTGTCTGCATGGTCAGCAGTTAGTGTAATCCACTGGTCTGCTATTCCCACCACCAACGCAATCACAAAAAAATCTAACACAACTGTGGTTTCAAATAGCACAGCTTCAGATTTTTCAATACAAAAATGCAGTGCTGTTTGCCACTGACAGGTATTCCTCCCTCACTGACATCTCTGAAACAGCAGATTCACTACACACCTGTATGTCTGTCTTATGCACAGTAAACATTGACAAGTTGAATAATAAGGTCTAAATTGCATGGAGAATAATGATGCATCGTTTAGTTATTACATTTTCAAAGAAGCACATGTCAAACAGACTGCAAGCCGTTCTCCTTAAATAGTCATTGAATGTAAAAGCATAATACAATTTAAAATGCATTGCAAATGACCTTTAAACCATTATGACAGGAATGGTTAATTGCCCTGTTAATGACTACTTATTTTATAAAGTTTTTTCCTTACCTTTGGATGTCTGAGGTATCCAAAGTAATTTGCCACCTATCTCAAGTACTTTTGAATCTGTATGGTGCAGCTCAGCCTTTTCGCATAAATTTAGGCCAAGTTACACATTTAGTATGTAGGATAATCTATATGCATGTATATGAATCGTAGTATAAGGCCAACATGTTACAAAGTACATCAGTGAATTCTAAATTTTCACCGATTGTGAATGTGCACTATATACTGCATGAATGAATCTGAGAAGGGGTAGATGCACTGTGGACATTTACAAACTCGGCAGCACTACTCAGCCATGTCAAGCTGTTCATAGGCATGTGCTGCTTAACCAGTACTAACTAATATACAGATAAACCGGAATAATTCAAAATGCAGTCATCTGAATATCAGGTTGCACTGAATGTGAATGTCAATCCCTGGCACCCAGGTTTGTATGTCACATCTTAACAAGTTCTTTGGCTCATAGGATGCTACTATTCTATTCACCTGAGAGTCTTTACAATCCTAGCCATTAAATCCCAGTATAATACTAGATGAGAGTTATTGTCTATCCACAAGGTTTTCATAGCAAGGACTACCCATATCCAGGAGAGATGCCATTGCAATCCCCAGCAGAAATTGATGGTTTCCTATCCAGGTTGCACTTAAATGGGGTCATGGAGGTGATCTGCCTAATATGGCTTGGAAGCCTGTTACAGAGGATTGGCAAACTCTGAGAGATGTATCTGTCTCTCTAGCAGTTCCTGTTTATTCACAGGCTAGACTGAGGCCCCTAGAATGGGTGACTCTAGTCCCATTTCACTTATGGATGTGCAGCTACTGAATACACTGACAGCAACTTCAGTCTGTCCATATAAGACATGTGATGGAGATCCTGAATTTTGTTAGTTAGAAATCTCTGAGGTCTCTCAAGTTGCTGCAGGTGTCTGGTGCGGTACATACCAAAGGGAACATTATATTAAATAGCAGGCCTGATGAGGGACAAGTGCAGGACAGTTATAACCTCTTTTGATCTTGAGGTGATGCCTTTGCTAATCAGGTGAGCGACATTGAATGCTTTCCTCACCACAGTAGACACAGGATGATCAACACTGAGGTCACAGTCATCTTATGTTCCCAGGTCTCTCACTACTGAATTGGGACTTAGGGTTTTATTGTTTATTTTACAATCAGCAGGGGCATTGTTTTTACTGAAGGGAATGATGAGGCATTTTTAGCTTTTAAATCATTGGTCTGTGTAAGTCCCTTTTGAAGTACACTGACATCGCTACAGAATTCAATGATAGCACCTAATTTGCAGTCATCCTCAAACTTTGTTAGCCACAGCTACTTCCATTTTAGCCTGGACTTCTGAGAAGTATATGCCAAACAAGAGGGTGCCCAGCACTGACCCTTGTGGGACCCCACTGGTGACAGGTCTGCTGGTAGAGGTAAAGTCTTCCACTTTGACTGAGTGTTGTTGATCTGTAAGCTAGTTTGCAACCCACCTGACAACAAAGGGGTTGATATTCAACTGTGTTAGTTTGTCAATGATGCCCTAATGTAGGATAGTGTCAAAGGCCTTGGCCAAGTCAAGATAGGCTGTGTGCATGGCTTTGCCCTCGTCTATGGCTCTAGACACATCCTCGAAGAAGTCCACCAGGTTTAGAAGGCATGACCTGCCCTTGACAAAACTGAACTGGGATGGATCCAAGGTTTGGATGTTACCTATATCATTATTTATGAGATCCATGATGATTCATTCCATTGTCTTATAGATGAGGCAGGTTAAACTTATGGGTTTATAGTTACCCAGGTCTGTTGCTGAGCCGCCCTTATGGAGTGCGTTAACAGTCACTGTTTTCCATTCAGTGGGGACAAAGCCAGTACTCAGGCTGTAGTTGAATAGAGTGTCTAATAGAGTCATTAGCTCTTGTTTTGGAACACTAAGAATGCAGGGCGGAATGCCATTTGGTGAAAATAATATTTATTGCTGCATCGTTGTACAAACAACCATATCAGCAGTGGTAAAAACCTCTGCTGAAGCAAACCGATTTCGGCTAATGCTAGCCTTTCTCAATGCCTAATGTCAAATAAGAAAAAAGAAAACTTCCACCATGTTAGATCATTTTTATAGTCCCACTCTTAAAGGGATATAACCCATGTGTAAAATGAATACATTTGTTTACAATATACAAAACACATTATGAATCAATGCCAATATTAAACAAAAATATATATATATATCCTACAAAAATATAACATTTTAAGAATATATAAATATAAACAATTATCTGCACATGTTTATTAATGTGTGCAGATAGTATAAAACAGTGAAGATATGGATACCATGCCACTCTAGATATAATACAAGTACAAATACATGTATTACTGGCATATATTGTATTATAAAACTAAATAATGCCAGCCATAATGAATAATTCAATCTTTCATATTGCATGGTTACCTACATATTTTGAAAAAATTAGAAATAAGATAGAAATAATCAACTCAATATGATGGTTCTAATGTGTTTAAGCCTGGCCTAAAAAGACCCCCTAACCTAATAATCCATTTATTCTCCATATCATTAAGTTTCTGATGCCATCCTGCTTTAAATTTACGATGTAAAATGATTCTATCTATAATGACAAATGTAAAGGTAGCTGAAGGGTGTTCCAGAGTATGTTTATATAAAGCATTGGTGGTGCGTCTGTTCCTAATGGCACTCATATGTTCACATATTCTCAGTTTGACAGACCTGGACGTCTGTCCAATGTAAAATGCAGAGCAATTACAAGTGGCCAAATATATGGCCCAATCAGAACTGCAATTAGCAAATATCCTGATATCAAAAACCTGAGATGTATTTCTACTGGAAAATTCACTGGTTTTGAGCATATATTTACAAAAAGAACAATGGCCACATGGAAAACTACCTTTAAGTATTTGGCCCCCTAAAGTGGTTTGTAAAGAAGTGTGTGGAGTGTATCTCTTGTAATGAGTGAAAAAAGAGTTTAAATTCCTACCTCTACGGTAGGAAAAAGAACACTGCTCAGGTAATATACGGTTCAAAATTTCATGTGACCGTAATATATCCCAATGTTGATTAATTATCTCAATAAAGCGGTTGGTATTGGCCCCATATGTGGTTACTAACCTCAAATTAGAATTGTTCTTTAAGCCTGATTGAGTCTGATGCTTAGATTTATATTGTAATAATTCAAAACGTGGTAAATTGTTGACAGTCTTCAAAGATTTGGAAATGTTGTATGTTTTATATCCACGATCAACAAATCTGTTTAATAAATCATCACAAAAAAGAGAACAATCCTGTGAAGAAGAGCATATCCTTTTTATTCTCATAAATTGAGATTTCGGAATATTCTGGATGATGTGGCGTGGATGACAGCTATCTGCATGTAACAGAGTGTTGTACTGAGGAAATTTCCTATGAACAGACGTAGCTAAGGTATTATCCTCAAGTCTCGTAACCAGAACATCCAAAAACACAATGCTTACATGTTCAATATTAGCTGTAAATTTGATTCCAAAAGAATTATCATTGAGATAGTTCACAAAATTAGATAGTTGTTCCTTATTGCCACGCCACACCATCCAACAATCGTCCAGATATCTCCTCCAAATGTCTAAATACGGAAGAAATGTATTGTGTTGTGTATCGTATATATACGTGGCCTCAAAATAGCCCATGAAAAGATCCATGATATGGGGCAAACGAAGCCCCCATTGCTGTACCATTAATTTGCCAATAGGCTTTGCCATTATAGTAAAAGATGTTTTTGCACAATACACATTCCGTAAGTTTGGTCAGAAAGTTGTTGAATTTAGTTGAATATAGATTGGATTTATACAGCCAGTAGGAAACAGCTAAGATGCCTGATTCATGTGGTATACTAGTATATAATGAGGCTACATCAAGAGTACACAACCACCAAGAGGATTCCAATTGTGAATCATTAACAATATTCAGGAATTCCGTTGTATCCTGAATGCGTGATCTAATATGGGTCAACAATGGTTTTAAATATTGTGTAAGGAAGGCTGATAGAGGTTCAGTTAAAGATCCACGCCCAGATACAATGGGCCTACCTGGGGGGTTATGAGCATCCTTGTGTATTTTAGGTAACAAATACAGGTATTGCGGAATGGGTTCCTCCACCTGCAACTGTTTAGCTAACTGTTCAGTGATTACCCCCTGGTTGATTGACACTTCCAAAAACCTATCAATTTCTTCCTTAAACCGTGGAGTGGAATCCACATTTAACTCTCTATAGTAGCTAGAATCAGATAGTTGTCGTAGAGCCTCATTGGTGTAAGCTTGATGGTCCATAACCACAATGGCACCCCCCTTGTCGGCCATAGTAATAACTAACTGATGATTATTTTTAAGTTCCAACAAAGCCTGTCTTTCCATGGGAGATAAATTGTTAAATTGTGGTTGGTACACATTTGCAAAGTGTAGCTCTTTCATAATACATTCCCTGAAAATAGAAACATGTTTGTTCATCGGAGGAACAAAAGAAGATTTTCCAAATCTGAATTCAGTTGGTCTTTGAGAACCATCATTGTCTGAAAAAAATATTTTGAGGTTTAGTAGTCTACAAAAATCATTAACATCATTTAGTAAATCATTTTCAGAAACCACAGAACTTGGGACAAAATTCAATCCTTTATTTAGAAGTGTAATCTGGACTGGTGAGAGAACAGTCGAAGAAATATTGTAAACATTGTTGGTTACTTTATCATTTGTTTCACCAAATTTTGTAAGGTTGGGGTATTTAAACCTAGATCTGTGTTTTCTGCCCCCCCTCCTCCTACCCTTTGATCTAAAGGGGGCATCTGTCTTCTTTTGGCTACTGGGGACGCCTGGCGTGAAGACACTTCTCCATCAGTAGCCGAAGAAGTTTCCTCTTTGGAAGTAAAATCTGAAGAGATGTTTTGATGTCTAAGAATAGACCTGGGTCTTTTTTTATTATTATTACCCCTCTGAGTAGTTTTTTGTTCACTAAATCTAATTGTTTTCTGACTGATAAAGGGTTTCCCTTTTTCATAGTCCATAAGGTCACGCTGAAATTTGTTGATCTTACGTTTCATCAATTGTTTTTCAAGAATAGACAAATCCTTAGCCAAATCTGAAACATGCTGAGAATAATACTCTTGCTTATTAAATTGTTCAGCCTCCACACACAAACTTTGAATATCTGAAAGATTAGCAGTAATAATTCTGTCATAATATTTTAACAAACATTCTACAAATAACATAGAAGATGAATGTTGTGCTTCAGCCCAGTCTTTGGATAACTCGTTATCAATCTGTGCCACTAAAGGTTGTAAGCGTACTCTCAACCCCCTTGGTGTTATGTCCTTAGCTTGATAAGCTTTGAACAATTTCATATGCCATACATTAGATCGCAAGATCTGCATCTGTCTCCCAAGTTTTGTGAAAACATAACTACATTTCTGTTGATCATTTGTTATGGGATTAGACATATGTGAACCAGCATTAGTGGCCAGGCCAAACACCTCAAGATTATCCCTATCAGATGCTAACCCATGTAAAATTTCGTTTAAATCCATATTTAGATAGTTCCAAAAGCCAATTGAAAACACTCAGGACTTATAAATTTCTAAAACAGCCTCCAACAGAAGTAGTTTATGATTGAAAAAATATTTATATTAGAAAAAATCGAAAGAAAAATCAAATTCAAGGTATTTAGAGATGTCTGGATTGTTGTAGTCAAGGCACCAACACTGCCCATCTATTATTAAAAGCCCTATTACTATAAGTGACCAATCCAATTAAATATATTAATTGACCAGCAAATTACTAACCAAAAGGTAAAATGACAGTGATCCAATACAACATTAGATCAAAAATAATGAAAAAATAAGAAATGTATCCCAGTGGAATCAAACCAGACCACAACCCAAATGTGGTAACTGGATCGACATTCGTCTCAACCAGTACCTCTATTGCTGATATTTATCCATCCAACATCAAAAGAACCATAGGCCACCTAAATATGCCAATTATGGTTTAAATAAAGTGATATGATGTAATATGGGATACAACCCATTAGACTAACTTGAGAATGTCAAAACAGCTGGATCAAATGTTCCTGACTAGATCGACCTTCGTCTCATCTAGTACTAATATTGCCTGTGTTAAAAAAATTTTTAACACCAACCAAAATATATTGGCCACCGTAAATAGGTCAAAAAATGGGGTAGTGTGGCGTAATTTGTTGGCTACACTCAACCAGACACAAAACCTATTCAATTATATTAATAAAACCACATTCTGGTGAGGATGTCCCAAAAATGCAAGCCCGGAATGAAATATTCCCATTCTAAAAAAAGTGGCATAGGGCCAAACCAATAGTACCGAATAATGTCCAAAAAAAGCACAATATAATACAACTGTTGCCCTAAACATATATATATTGTAGCCAACAGAAACCAATTGTATATTAATAGCTGTATATCTGGCATACAAACAGTAAGTCAGAAAATGTGTAAGGCATGAGGAATCAAGAACCTTCCTATTAGCTTAAAAGTATAGCAAAACAAGCCATGAGAACCAAATAATGATTGTTATTAGACATATTGTAAAAATCAAATGGCCAATATTTTCAAAAAACTTGAATCACAATGCATATTTGGATCAGAACATATTGAGCTCAACAAGGTGGGTTAAAACAAACCCCAATCAACATACATGATATTAAATCAAAACAAAAGCACAGTTTATGTTCTGGAAGTCCAAAGTAATGTCTATTCCCAATCGAAGAACCTGGAAATATGTCGAGCTCGCATAAGAATAAACCACTGTACTAAAATCACAAGCTGTCAGTGGTGATAAATTCGACAGTCCCAAACAGTTACTGCAATCACTTATTTATCCATTCTGCTTGCTCGAAAAAGGGCGAAAATAGTGTAACTTGACCCAGGTATAAAGTCCAGCCATACATGTGCTAGATACCATTAGTCATATGTAGATGTTAAACCCTCGGACTAAATAATGAATTTAGTCAAAAAATATATTTTACATTAATTGTTATAATCATATTGTGTCAAAAAGACACAATATATGAAAATATGTATCCCAGTTGCCCAGTAAATCAAAAAGAATGTTCAGCAGTATAAGTTCGTCCATCAATAGGAGGGCTACAAACCCTCAAAATGGCGGACCTCCCTCGGAGCTCATAGAATAATCAAGTCCCACACAGTACCTTAGAGTAAAAGCACACATTTCTGTAAACCAATCGGCCGAAAATGATCAAATGGCAGAAGATGTTAAATCATGGCTGTCTCGTCACCGTATCAAACTACCATCCATAAACAAGGCCCAACAAGTAATAATCCAAAGTTGACTGAAGACCAAACGTGTCCGGAAACAACCCCCAGCAAAACCAATAACACTCGGCAGGCAAAAGGCTTCAAAAAGAAATGTCATGGAAAAATTGCAATGGAATGTTATACTTGTATCGACGATAATCCAAACCAGGCAATATCCAAAAGAGAGGACTGGTGGAGCAAAACAACAATCCAGGCGTCCCCAGCGAAAAGAAGACTGCAACTGCAACCAAACCAACCAAATATCACGACGTGGGACTGGCGTGCTAGGTCCCAGAGAAAACAGGAACATAAACCAAAACGGACCAGCACATACAGGATGATGATAATAATATTTATTGCTGCATCATAGCACAAACAACCATATCAGCAGTGGTAAAACCTCTGCTGAAGCAAACCGGTTTCGCTAATGCTAGCCTTTCTCAATGCCAGAATGTCAAGATAAGAAAAAGAAACATCCACCATGTTAGATCATTTTATAGTCCCACTCTTAAAGGATATAACCCATTTAAAATAAATACATTTGTTTACAATATACAAAACACATAATATGAACCAATCTCAATAGTCAACAAAAATATATACATATCCTACAAAAATATAACATTTTAAGAATATATAAATATAAACAATTATCTGCACATATTTATTAATGTGTGCAGATAATATAAAACAGTGAAAATATGGATAGCCATGCCACTCTAAATATAATACAAATACAATACATATATTACTGGCATATATTGTATTATAAAACTAAATAATGCCAGCCATAATGAATAATTCACTATTTCATATTGCATGGTTACCTACATATTTTGAAAAAGTTGAAAATCAAGATAATCACCTCAATACAGTTTAATATCAACTCAATATGATGGTTCTAATGTGTTTAAACCTGGTCTAAATAGACCCCTAACCTAATAATCCATTTATTCTCCATATCATTAAGTTTCTGATGCCATCCTGCTTTAAATTTACGATGGAGAATGATTCTATCTATAATGACAAATGTAAAAGTAGCTGAAGGATGTTCCAAAGTATGTTTATATAAAGCATTGGTAGTGCGTCTGTTCCTAATGGCACTCATATGTTCACATATTCTCAGTTTGACAGACCTGGAGGTCTGTCCAATATAGAATGCAGAACAATTACAAGTGGCCAAATATATGGCCCAATCAGAACTGCAATTAGCAAATATCCTGATATCAAAACCTGAGATGTATTTTTACTGGAAAATTCACTGGTTTTGACCATATATTTACAAAAAGAACAATGGCCACATGGAAAGCTACCTTTAAGTATTTGGCCTCCTAAAGTGGTTTGTAAAGAAATGTGTGGAGTGTATCTCTTATAATGAGTAAAAAGGAATTTAAGTTCCTACCTCTACGGTAGGAAAAAGAACATTGGTCAGGTAATATACGGTTCAAAATGTCATGTATCCGTAATATATCCCAATCTTGCTTAATTATCCCAATAAAGCGATTGGTATTGGCCCCATATGTGGTTACTAACCTCAGCATAGAATTGTTCTTGGAACCCAATTGAGTCTGATGCTTAGATTTATATTGTAATAATTTACAGCGTGGTAAATTGTTGACCATCTACAAAGATTTGGAAATGTTGTATGTTTTATATCCACGATCAACAAATCTGTTTAATAAATCATCACAAAAAAGAGAACAATCCTGTGAAGAAGAACATATCCTTTTCATTCTCATAAATTGTGATTTAGGAATATTCTGGATGATGTGGCGTGGATGACAGCTATCCGCATGTAGCAGAGTGTTATACTGAGGAAATTTCCTATAAACAGACGTAGCTAAGGTGTTATCCTCAAGTCTTGTAACCAGAACATCCAAAAACACAATGTTACCATGTTCAATATTAGCTGTAAATTTAATTCCAAAGGAATTATCATTAAGATAATTCACAAAATTAGATAGTTGTTCCTTATTACCACGCCACACCATCTAACAATCGTCTAAATATCTCCTCCAAATGTCTAAATACGGAAGAAATGTATTGTGTTGTATGTCGTATATATACGTGGCCTCAAAATAGCCCATAAAAAGATCCGCATATATGGGTACAAACGAGGCCCCCATTGCTGTTCCATTAATTTGCCAATAGGCTTTACCATTATAGTAAAAGATGTTTTTACACAATACAAATTCCGTCAGTTTAGTCAAAAAGTTGTTAAATTCCATTGAATAAAGATTGGATTTATACAGCCAATAGGAAACGGCTAAAATGCCTAATTCATGTGGTATACTGGTATATAATGAGGCTACATCAAGAGTACACAACCACCAAGAGGATTCTAACTGTGAATCATTAACAATATTCAGGAATTCCGTGGTATCCTGAATCGTGATCTAATATGAGTCAACAATGGTTTTAAATAATGTGTAAGGAAGGCTGATAAAGGTTCAGTTAGAGAACCACGCCCAGATACAATAGGTCTGCCTGGGGGATTCTGAGCATCCTTGTGTATCTTAGGTAACAAATACAGGTATTGTGGAATGGGTTCCTCCACTTGCAACTGTTTGGCTAACTGTTCAGTGATTACCCCTTGGTTGATTGACACTTCCAAAACCTATCAATTTCTTCCTTAAACTGTGGAGTCGGATCTACATTTAACTCTCTATAATAACTAGAATCCGATAGTTGTCGTAAAGCCTCATTGATGTGAGCTTGATGGTCCATAACCACAATGGCACCACCTTTATCGGCCATGGTGATAACTAACTGATGGTTATTTTTAAGTTCCAACAATGCCTGTCTTTCCATGGGAGATAAATTATTGAATTGTGGTTGGTACACATTAGAAAAATGTAACTCTTTCATAACACATTCCCTAAAAATAGAAACATGTTTGTTCATCGGAGGGACAAAAGAAGATTTACCAAATCTGAATTCAGTTGATCTTTGAGAACCATCAATATCTGAAAAAAATATTTTGAGGTTTAATAATCTACAAAAATCATTAACATCATTTAGTAAATCATTTTCAGAAACCACAGAGCTTGGGACAAAATTCAATCCTTTATTTAAAAGTGTAATCTGAACTGGGGAAAGGACAGTCGAAGAAATATTATAAACATTGTTGATTACTTTATCATCTGTTTCAACAAATTTTGTAAGGTTGGGGTATTTGAACCTAGATCTATGTTTTCTGCCCCCCCTCCTCCTACCCTTTGATCTGAAGGGGGCATCTGTCTTCTTTTGGCTACTGGGGACGCCTGGCGGGAGGTCACTTCTCCATCAGTGGCCGAAGAAGTTTCCTCTTCGGAAGTAAAATCTGAGGAGATATTTTGATGTCTAAGAATAGACCTAGGTCTTTTTTTATTATTATTGTTAACCCTCTGAGTACTTTTTGGTTCATTAAATCTAACTATTTTCTGACTAATAAAGGGTTTGCCTTTTTCATAATCCATAAGGTCACGCTGAAATTTGTTGATCTTGCGTTTCAACAATTGTTTTTCAAGAATAGACAAATCTTTAGCCAAATCTGAGACATGCTGAGAATAATACTCATACTTATTAAATTGTTCAGCCTCCACACATAAACTTTGAATATCTGACAAGTTAGCTGTAATAATTCTGTCATAATATTTTAACAAACATTCCACAAATAACATAGAAGATGAGTGTTGTGCTTCAGCCCAGTCTTTGGATAACTCATTATCTATCTGTGCCACTAAGGGTTGTAAACGTACTCTCAACCCCCTTGGTGTTATGTCCTTAGCTTGATAGGCTTTGAACAAATTCATGTGCCATACATTACATCGCAAGATCTTCATCTGTCTCCCAAGTTTAGTGAAAACATAACTGCATTTCTGTTGGTCATTTGTTATAGGATTAGACATAGTAGAACCAGCACTAGTAGTCAGGCCAAACACTTCAAGATTATCCTTATCAGATGCTAATCCTTGTAAAATTTCGTTTAAATCCATATTTGATTAATTCCAGAACCCAATTAAAGACCTTCAGGACATATAGTTTTCTAGAACTACCTCAGACATAAGAGGTTTATGATTGAAAATATATATATATTGGAAAAAATCCAAAGAATATAAATACAAAATGTTTAGAAATGTCTGGATTGTAATAGTCAAAATACCAACACTACCAATCTGTTATCAAAGGCCTTATTATTATAAGTGACCAAATCTAATAAAATATATTGACCAGCAAAATGCTAGCCAAAAAGGTAAACAATGATCCAATAAAAATTAGATCAAAAATAATGAAATAAAGAACCATATGTCCCAGTGGAATCAAACCAGAACCCAACCTAAATACAGTAACTGGATCGACATTCGTCTCACCCAGAACCTTTAAAGCTGGTATTTATCCTTCCAACATCAAAACAACCATCGGCCACCTAATTATGCCAATTATGGTTGAATGAAAAATAGGATACAACCCATAAGACTCAATTTGAGAGTATCCAAACAGCTAAATCAAATGTTCCTGACTAGGTCGACCTTCGTCTCATCTAGTGTTTGTATTAACTATATTACAAATAGTTTAACACAAAGAAATATATTGGTCACCATAAATAGGTCAAAAATATTGGTTGAAATAGTGTGGTATATATATTTGACTACACCCAAACTAACCCAAGATTATTCAATTATGTTACCAAAACCACATTATGGTGAGGTTGTCCCAAAAAAATATATACCAGCCCAAAACAATTGTTATAAAAAGATAACGTAGGGCATAGGGCCAAACCACCAATGCCAAATATTGTTCAAATGGCACAATATAATCCAATCGTTACCCTAGACCTATCTTATAGCCAACAAAAACAATTGTATGATAGAAACTGTATAACTTACATACAAATAGTAAGTTGGGAAATAAAAAAACATAAGAAATTAAAAGGCTTCACATTGGCTTAAAAGTTTAGCAAAATGTGCCATGAAAACCAAATATTGATTGTCATAAACATATTTAAAGCATCAGATGACAAATATTTTCAAAAACTTAAATCATGCTGCATATTTAAGTCAGAACATATGTTAAGCTAAACAAAATGGGTTAAAACAAACCCCAGTAAACATACAAATTGTTAAACAAAACATGAGCACAATTTTGTATTCTGAAAGTCCCAAATAATGTCCATTCCCAATCGAGTAACTAGGAAATATATCATGCTCTCATAATGTTAATCCTCTGTACTAAAATCACAAGCTGACAATAGTAATAAACTCGACAGTTCCAAACAGTTATTATAATCACTTATTTGTTTATTCAGCTTGCTTCAAAAGATAGTTTAGTCTGCCCTAAATCCAGCCACATGTCATAGAATACTTAGTCATGTAGAGAGATGTTTAAACCTCGGAATAAATAATGAAAATAAAAAAAAATATATATTTTAAATTGTTATATTCATTGTGAAAAAAAAAGACACAATAAATAAATATATCAGTTGCCCAGTAAATAAAAGAATGTTCAGCAGTATAAGTTATAAGTTCCCCCAATAGGAGGGCTACAAACCCCAAAATGGGCGGACCTCCTCGAGCTCATAGATTAAGCCAGTCCCACACAGTACCTGAAATTAAAGCCCACATTTCAATAACCATACAGCCGAAAAGTGAGCAAATGGCAGGAGATGTTAAATCATGGCTGTCTCGTCACCGTATGGAACAACCGTCCATAAACAAGGCCCAACAAGTAATAGTCCAAAGTTAACTGAGAACAAAACGTATCCGAAGACCACCTCCAGCAGAACCAATAATACTCGGCAAGCTAATAATATCAAAAAGAGAACAAATGTCTTAATTAAATTGCTGTGGAAAATTATACTTGTATCGCCGGTAATCCGAAGCAGGTAATATCCAAAAGAGAGGACTGGTGGAGTAAAACAACCATGCAGGCATCCCCAGCGCGAAAAGAAGCCTGCAACTGCAACCAAAGCGACCAAATATCAGGCACGTAGGACTGGCGTGCTAGGTCCCAGAAGCAAAACATCAAACCAAAACGGACCAGCACATACAGGATGATGATAATAATATTTATTGCTGCATCATAGCACAAAAACCATGTCAGCATAGGTAAAACCTATGCTGAAGCAAACCGGTTTCGCTATTGCTAGCCTTTCTCAATGCCAGAATAAGATAAAGTAGAAACATCCACCATATTAGACCCTTTTTATAGTCCCACTCTTAAAGTGATATGACCCATTGTAAAGTAAGTACATTTGTTTACAATATACAAAACCCATAATAGGCAAATCTCAATAGTCAACAAAAATATATATATATATCTCATGTTAAATTGTAACATATTAGAGACATGTACATATATATAAACAATAATCTGCACATGTTTATTATGTGCAGATAATATAAAACAATAGAAATATGATAGCCATGCCACTCTAAATATACTACAAATACCAATACATATATACCTGGCACATATTAATTTATAAAACTGAATAATGCCAGCTATAATAAATAATTGCAATATTTCATATTGCATGGTTACCTACATATTTTGAAAAAGTTGAAAATCAAAATAATCACCTCAATACAGTTTAATATCCACTCAATATGATGGTTCTAATGTGTTTAAACCTGGTCTAAATAGACCCCTAATCTGATTATCCATTTATTCTCCATATCATTCAGTTTTGGTGCCATCCTGCTTTAAATTTACGATGGAGAATAATTCTGTCTATAATGACAAATGTATAAGTAGCTGAAGGATGTTCCAAAGTATGTTTATATAAAGCGTTGGTAGTGCGTCTATTCCTAATGGCACTCATATGTTCACAAATTCTCAATTTGACAGACCTGGAGGTCTGTCCAATATAGAATGCCGAACAATTACAAGTGGCCAAATAAATGGCCCAATCAGAACTGCAATTAGCAAATATCCTGATATCAAAAACCTGAGATGTATTTTTAGTAGAAAATTCACAGGTTTTTACCATATATTTGCAAAAAGAACAATGGCCACATGGAAAGCTACCTTTAAGTATTTGGCCTCCTAAAGTGGTTTGTAAAGAAATGTGTGGAGTGTATCTCTTATAATGAGTAAAAAGAATTTAAGTTCCTGGCTCTACGGTAAGAAAAAGAACATTGGTCAGTAATATACTGTTCAAAATTTCATGTGACCGTAATATATCCCAATGTTGATTAATTATCCCAATAAAGTGATTGGTATTGGCCCCATATGTAGTTACTAACCTCAAATTAGAATTGTCCTTGGAACCCAATTGAGTCTGATTCTTAGATTTATACTGTAATAATTTACAGCGTGGTAAATTACTAACAGTCTTCAAAGATTTGGTAATGTTGTATGTTTTATATCCACGATCAACAAATCTGTTTAATAAATCATCACAAAAATGAGAACAATCCTGTGAAGAAGAACATATCCTTTTCATTCTCATAAATTGTGATTTAGGAATATTCTGGATGATGTGGCGTGGATGACAGCTATCTGCATGTAACAGAGTGTTATACTGAGGAAATTTCCTATGAACAGACGTAGCTAAGGTATTATCCTCAAGTCTTGTAACCAGAACATCCAAAAACACAATGTTACCATGTTCAATATTAGCTGTAAATTTGATTCCAAAGGAATTATCATTGAGATAATTCACAAAATTAGATAGTTGTTCCTTATTGCCACGCCACACCATCCAACAATCGTCCAAATATCTCCTCCAAATGTCTAAATACGGAAGAAATGTATTGTGTTGTGTATCGTATATATACGTGGCCTCAAAATAGCCCATAAAAAGATCCGTATATGGGTACAAACGAGGCCCCCATTGCTGTTCCATTAATTTGCCAATAGGCTTTACCATTATAGTAAAAGATGTTTTTGCACAATACAAATTCCGTAAGTTTGGTCAAAAAGTTGTTAAATTTAGTTGAATATAGATTGGATTTATACAGCCAGTAGGAAACAGCTAAGATGCCTGATTCATGTGGTATACTGGTATATAATGAGGCTACATCAAGAGTACACAACCACCAAGAGGATTCTAACTGTGAATCATTAACAATATTCAGGAATTCCGTTGTATCCTGAATGCGTGATCTAATATGAGTCAACAATGGTTTTAAGTAATGTGTAAGGAAGGCTGATAGAGGTTCAGTTAGAGATCCACGCCCAGATACAATAGGTCTACCTGGGGGATTCTGAGCATCCTTGTGTATTTTAGGTAACAAATACAGGTATTGTGGAATGGGTTCCTCCACTTGCAACTGTTTGGCTAACTGTTCAGTGATTACCCCTTGGTTGATTGACACTTCCAAAAACCTATCAATTTCTTCCTTAAACCGTGGAGTGGATCTACATTTAACTCTCTATAGTAGCTAGAATCAGATAGTTGTCGTAAAGCCTCATTGATGTAAGCTTGATGGTCCATAACCACAATGGCACCACCCTTATCGGCCATAGTGATAACTAACTGATGATTATTTTAAGTTCCAACAATGCCTGTCTTTCCATGGGAGATAAATTATTGAATTGTGGTTGGTACACATTTGCAAAATGTAACTCTTTCATAACACATTCCCTAAAAATAGAAACATGTTTGTTCATCGGAGGAACAAAAGAAGATTTTCCAAATCTGAATTCAGTTGGTCTTTGAGAACCATCATTGTCTGAAAAAATATTTTGAGGTTTAGTAATCTACAAAAATCATTAACATCATTTAGTAAATCATTTTCAGAAACCACAGAGCTTGGGACAAAATTCAATCCTTTATTTAAAAGTGTAATCTGAACTGGTGAAAGGACAGTCAAGAAATATTGTAAACATTGTTGATTACTTTATCATCTGTTTCAACAAATTTTGTAAGGTTGGGGTATTTGAACCTAGATCTGTGTTTTCTGCCCCTCCTCCTACCCTTTGATCTAAAGGGGCATCTGTCTTCTTTTGGCTACTGGGACGCCTGGCGGAAGTCACTTCTCCATCAGTGGTCAAGAAGTTTCCTCTTTGGAAGTAAAATCTGAAGAGATGTTTTGATGTCTAAGAATAGACCTGGGTCTTTTTATTATTATTAACCCTCTGAGTAGTTTTTGGTTCACTAAATCTAATTGTTTTCTGACTGATAAAGGGTTTGCCTTTTCATAATCCATAAGGTCACGCTGAAATTTGTTGATCTTGCGTTTCATCAATTGTTTTTCAAGAATAGACAAATCCTTAGCCAAATCTGAAACATGCTGAGAATAATACTCTTGCTTATTAAATTGTTCAGCCTCCACACACAAACTTTGAATATCTGACAAGATTAGCAGTAATAATTCTGTCATAATATTTTAACAAACATTCTACAAATAACATAGAAGATGAATGTTGTGCTTCAGCCCAGTCTTTGGATAACTCATTATCAATCTGTGCCACTAAAGGTTGTAAGCGTACTCTCAACCCCCTTGGTGTTATGTCCTTAGCTTGATAAGCTTTGAACAATTTCATATGCCATACATTAGATCGCAAGATCTTCATCTGTCTCCCAAGTTTTGTGAAAACATAACTACATTTCTGTTGATCATTTGTTATGGGATTAGACATATGTGAACCAGCATTAGTGGCCAGGCCAAACACCTCAAGATTATCCCTATCAGATGCTAACCCATGTAAAATTTCGTTTAAATCCATATTTAGATAGTTCCAAAAGCCAATTGAAAACACTCAGGACTTATAAATTTCTAAAACAGCCTCCAACAGAAGTAGTTTATGATTGAAAAAATATTTATATTAGAAAAAATCGAAAGAAAAAATCAAATTCAAGGTATTTAGAGATGTCTGGATTGTTGTAGTCAAGGCACCAACACTGCCCATCTATTATTAAAAGCCCTATTACTATAAGTGACCAATCCAATTAAATATATTAATTGACCAGCAAAATACTAACCGTAACTAGTAAAATGACAGTGATCCAATACAACATTAGATCAAAAATAATGAAAAAATAAGAAATGAAAACAGTTACTGCAATCACTTATTTATCCATTCTGCTTGCTCGAAAAAGGGCGAAAATAGTGTAACTTGACCCAGGTATAAAGTCCAGCCATACATGTGCTAGATACCATTAGTCATATGTAGATGTTAAACCCTCGGACTAAATAATGAATTTAGTCAAAAAATATATTTTACATTAATTGTTATAATCATATTGTGTCAAAAAGACACAATATATGAAAATATGTATCCCAATTGCCCAGTAAATCAAAAATAATAAAGAATGTTCAGCAGTATAAAGTTCGTCCATCAATAGGAGGGCTACAAACCCTCAAAATGCCGGACCTCCCTCGGAGCTCATAGAATAAACAAGTCCTACACAGTACCTTAGATTAAAAGCACACGTTTCTGTAAACCAATCGGCCGAAAAATGATCAAATGGCAGAAGATGTTAAATCATGGCTGTCTCGTCACCATATGGAACTACCATCCATAAACAAGGCCCAACAAGTAATAATCCAAAGTTGACTGAAGACCAAACGTGTCCGGAAACAACCCCCAGCAAAAAAATATAACACTCGGCAGGCAAAGGCTTCAAAAAAACAAATGTCATGGAAAAAATACAATGGAATGTTATACTTGTATCGACGATAATCCAAACCAGGCAATATCCAAAAAGAGAGGACTGGTGGAGCAGAGCAACAATCCAGGCGTCCCCAGCGCGAAAAAGAAGACTTGCGACTGCAACCAAACCAACCAAGGTATCACGCACGTGGGACTGGCGTGCACGGTCCCAGAGAAAACAGGAACATAAACCAAGAACGGACCAGCACATACAGGATAGTGAAAATAATATTTATTGCTGCATCGTTGTACAAACAACCATATCAGCAGTGGTAAAAACCTCTGCTGAAGCAAACCGGTTTCGGCTAATGCTAGCCTTTCTCAATGCCTAATGTCAAATAAGAAAAAAGAAAACTTCCACCATGTTAGATCATTTTTATAGTCCCACTCTTAAAGGGATATAACCCATGTGTAAAATAAATACATTTGTTTACAATATACAAAACACATTATGAACCAATGCCAATATTAAACAAAAATATATATATATCCTACAAAAATATAACATTTTAAGAATATATAAATATAAACAATTATCTGCACATATTTATTAATGTGTGCAGATAGTATAAAACAGTGAAAATATGGATACCATGCCACTCTAGATATAATACAAGTACAAATACATGTATTACTGGCATATATTGTATTATAAAACTAAATAATGCCAGCCATAATGAATAATTCACTCTTTCATATTGCATGGTTACCTACATATTTTGAAAAAATTAGAAATAAGATAGAAATAATCAACTCAATATGATGGTTCTAATGTGTTTAAGCCTGGCCTAAAAAGACCCCCTAACCTAATAATCCATTTATTCTCCATATCATTAAGTTTCTGATGCCATCCTGCTTTAAATTTACGATGTAAAATGATTCTATCTATAATGACAAATGTAAAGGTAGCTGAAGGGTGTTCCAGAGTATGTTTATATAAAGCATTGGTGGTGCGTCTGTTCCTAATGGCACTCATATGTTCACATATTCTCAGTTTGACAGACCTGGACGTCTGTCCAATGTAAAATGCAGAGCAATTACAAGTGGCCAAATATATGGCCCAATCAGAACTGCAATTAGCAAATATCCTGATATCAAAAACCTGAGATGTATTTTTACTGGAAAATTCACTGGTTTTGAGCATATATTTACAAAAAGAACAATGGCCACATGGAAAGCTACCTTTAAGTATTTGGCCCCCTGAAGTGGTTTGTAAAGAAGTGTGTGGAGTGTATCTCTTGTAATGAGTGAAAAAAGAGTTTAAATTCCTACCTCTACGGTAGGAAAAAGAACACTGCTCAGGTAATATACGGTTCAAAATTTCATGTGACCGTAATATATCCCAATGTTGATTAATTATCTCAATAAAGCGGTTGGTATTGGCCCCATATGTGGTTACTAACCTCAAATTAGAATTGTTCTTTAAGCCTGATTGAGTCTGATGCTTAGATTTATATTGTAATAATTCAAAACGTGGTAAATTGTTGACAGTCTTCAAAGATTTGGAAATGTTGTATGTTTTATATCCACGATCAACAAATCTGTTTAATAAATCATCACAAAAAAGAGAACAATCCTGTGAAGAAGAGCATATCCTTTTTATTCTCATAAATTGAGATTTCGGAATATTCTGGATGATGTGGCGTGGATGACAGCTATCTGCATGTAACAGAGTGTTGTACTGAGGAAATTTCCTATGAACAGACGTAGCTAAGGTATTATCCTCAAGTCTCGTAACCAGAACATCCAAAAACACAATGCTTACATGTTCAATATTAGCTGTAAATTTGATTCCAAAAGAATTATCATTGAGATAGTTCACAAAATTAGATAGTTGTTCCTTATTGCCACGCCACACCATCCAACAATCGTCCAGATATCTCCTCCAAATGTCTAAATACGGAAGAAATGTATTGTGTTGTGTATCGTATATATACGTGGCCTCAAAATAGCCCATGAAAAGATCCGCGTATATGGGGGCAAACGAAGCCCCCATTGCTGTACCATTAATTTGCCAATAGGCTTTGCCATTATAGTAAAAGATGTTTTTGCACAATACAAATTCCGTAAGTTTGGTCAGAAAGTTGTTGAATTTAGTTGAATATAGATTGGATTTATACAGCCAGTAGGAAACAGCTAAGATGCCTGATTCATGTGGTATACTAGTATATAATGAGGCTACATCAAGAGTACACAACCACCAAGAGGATTCCAATTGTGAATCATTAACAATATTCAGGAATTCCGTTGTATCCTGAATGCGTGATCTAATATGGGTCAACAATGGTTTTAAATATTGTGTAAGGAAGGCTGATAGAGGTTCAGTTAAAGATCCACGCCCAGATACAATGGGCCTACCTGGGGGGTTATGAGCATCCTTGTGTATTTTAGGTAACAAATACAGGTATTGCGGAATGGGTTCCTCCACCTGCAACTGTTTAGCTAACTGTTCAGTGATTACCCCCTGGTTGATTGACACTTCCAAAAACCTATCAATTTCTTCCTTAAACCGTGGAGTGGAATCCACATTTAACTCTCTATAGTAGCTAGAATCAGATAGTTGTCGTAGAGCCTCATTGGTGTAAGCTTGATGGTCCATAACCACAATGGCACCCCCCTTGTCGGCCATAGTAATAACTAACTGATGATTATTTTTAAGTTCCAACAAAGCCTGTCTTTCCATGGGAGATAAATTGTTAAATTGTGGTTGGTACACATTTGCAAAGTGTAGCTCTTTCATAATACATTCCTGAAAATAGAAACATGTTTGTTCATCGGAGGAACAAAAGAAGATTTTCCAAATCTGAATTCAGTTGGTCTTTGAGAACCATCATTGTCTGAAAAAAATATTTTGAGGTTTAGTAGTCTACAAAAATCATTAACATCATTTAGTAAATCATTTTCAGAAACCACAGAACTTGGGACAAAATTCAATCCTTTATTTAGAAGTGTAATCTGGACTGGTGAGAGAACAGTCGAAGAAATATTGTAAACATTGTTGGTTACTTTATCATTTGTTTCACCAAATTTTGTAAGGTTGGGGTATTTAAACCTAGATCTGTGTTTTCTGCCCCCCCTCCTCCTACCCTTTGATCTAAAGGGGGCATCTGTCTTCTTTTGGCTACTGGGGACGCCTGGCGTGAAGACACTTCTCCATCAGTAGCCGAAGAAGTTTCCTCTTCGGAAGTAAAATCTGAAGAGATGTTTTGATGTCTAAGAATAGTCCTGGGTCTTTTTTTATTATTATTACCCCTCTGAGTAGTTTTTTGTTCACTAAATCTAACTGTTTTCTGACTGATAAAGGGTTTCCCTTTTTCATAGTCCATAAGGTCACGCTGAAATTTGTTGATCTTACGTTTCATCAATTGTTTTTCAAGAATAGACAAATCCTTAGCCAAATCTGAAACATGCTGAGAATAATACTCTTGCTTATTAAATTGTTCAGCCTCCACACACAAACTTTGAATATCTGAAAGATTAGCAGTAATAATTCTGTCATAATATTTTAACAAACATTCTACAAATAACATAGAAGATGAATGTTGTGCTTCAGCCCAGTCTTTGGATAACTCGTTATCAATCTGTGCCACTAAAGGTTGTAAGCGTACTCTCAACCCCCTTGGTGTTATGTCCTTAGCTTGATAAGCTTTGAACAATTTCATATGCCATACATTAGATCGCAAGATCTTCATCTGTCTCCCAAGTTTTGTGAAAACATAACTACATTTCTGTTGATCATTTGTTATGGGATTAGACATATGTGAACCAGCATTAGTGGCCAGGCCAAACACCTCAAGATTATCCCTATCAGATGCTAACCCATGTAAAATTTCGTTTAAATCCATATTTAGATAGTTCCAAAAGCCAATTGAAAACACTCAGGACTTATAAATTTCTAAAACAGCCTCCAACAGAAGTAGTTTATGATTGAAAAAATATTTATATTAGAAAAAATCGAAAGAAAAAATCAAATTCAAGGTATTTAGAGATGTCTGGATTGTTGTAGTCAAGGCACCAACACTGCCCATCTATTATTAAAAGCCCTATTACTATAAGTGACCAATCCAATTAAATATATTAATTGACCAGCAAAATACTAACCGTAACTAGTAAAATGACAGTGATCCAATACAACATTAGATCAAAAATAATGAAAAAATAAGAAATGTATCCCAGTGGAATCAAACCAGACCACAACCCAAATGTGGTAACTGGATCGACATTCGTCTCAACCAGTACCTCTATTGCTGATATTTATCCATCCAACATCAAAAGAACCATAGGCCACCTAAATATGCCAATTATGGTTTAAATAAAGTGATATGATGTAATATGGGATACAACCCATTACGACTAACTTGAGAATGTCAAAAACGCTGGATCAAATGTTCCTGACTAGATCGACCTTCGTCTCATCTAGTACTAATATTGCCTGTGTTAAAAAATTTTTAACACCAACCAAAATATATTGGCCACCGTAAATAGGTCAAAAAATGGGGTAGTGTGGCGTAATTTGTTGGCTACACTCAACCAGACACAAAACCTATTCAATTATATTAATAAAACCACATTCTGGTGAGGATGTCCCAAAAAATGCAAGCCCGGAATGAAATATTCTCATTCTAAAAAAAGAGTGGCATAGGGCCAAACCAATAGTACCGAATAATGTCCAAAAAAAAGCACAATATAATACAACTGTTGCCCTAAACATATATATATTGTAGCCAACAGAAACCAATTGTATATTAATAGCTGTATATCTGGCATACAAACAGTAAGTTAGAAAATGTGTAAGGCATGAGGAATCAAGAACCTTCCTATTAGCTTAAAAGTATAGCAAAACAAGCCATGAGAACCAAATAATGATTGTTATTAGACATATTGTAAAAATCAAATGGCCAATATTTTCAAAAAACTTGAATCATAATGCATATTTAGATCAGAACATATTGAGCTCAACAAGGTGGGTTAAAACAAACCCCAATCAACATACATGATATTAAACCAAAACAAAAGCACAGTTTATGTTCTGGAAGTCCAAAGTAATGTCTATTCCCAATCGAAGAACCTGGAAATGTGTCGAGCTCGCATAAGAATAAACCACTGTACTAAAATCACAAGCTGTCAGTGGTGATAAATTCGACAGTCCCAAACAGTTACTGCAATCACTTATTTATCCATTCTGCTTGCTCGAAAAAGGGCGAAAATAGTGTAACTTGACCCAGGTATAAAGTCCAGCCATACATGTGCTAGATACCATTAGTCATATGTAGATGTTAAACCCTCGGACTAAATAATGAATTTAGTCAAAAAATATATTTTACATTAATTGTTATAATCATATTGTGTCAAAAAGACACAATATATGAAAATATGTATCCCAATTGCCCAGTAAATCAAAAAGAATGTTCAGCAGTATAAGTTCGTCCATCAATAGGAGGGCTACAAACCCTCAAAATGGTGGACCTCCCTCGGAGCTCATAGAATAAACAAGTCCCACACAGTACCTTAGAGTAAAAGCACACATTTCTGTAAACCAATCGGCCGAAAATGATCAAATGGCAGAAGATGTTAAATCATGGCTGTCTCGTCACCGTATCAAACTACCATCCATAAACAAGGCCCAACAAGTATTAATCCAAAGTTGACTGAAGACCAAACGTGTCCGGAAACAACCCCCAGCAAAAAAATATAACACTCGGCAGGCAAAAGGCTTCAAAAAAGAAATGTCATGGAAAAAATACAATGGAATGTTATACTTGTATCGACGATAATCCAAACCAGGCAATATCCAAAAAGAGAGGACTGGTGGAGCAGAGCAACAATCCAGGCGTCCCCAGCGCGAAAAAGAAAGCTTGCGACTGCAACCAAACCAACCAAGGTATTACGCACGTGGGACTGGCGTGCACGGTCCCAGAGAAAACAGGAACATAAACCAAGAACGGACCAGCACATACAGGATAGTGAAAATAATATTTATTGCTGCATCGTTGTACAAACAACCATATCAGCAGTGGTAAAAACCTCTGCTGAAGCAAACCGGTTTCGGCTAATGCTAGCCTTTCTCAATGCCTAATGTCAAATAAGAAAAAAGAAAACTTCCACCATGTTAGATCATTTTTATAGTCCCACTCTTAAAGGGATATAACCCATGTGTAAAATGAATACATTTGTTTACAATATACAAAACACATTATGAACCAATGCCAATATTAAACAAAAATATATACATATCCTACAAAAATATAACATTTTAAGAATATATAAATATAAACAATTTAAGAATATATAAATATAAACAATTATCTGCACATGTTTATTAATGTGTGCAGATAGTATGAAACAGTGAAAATATGGATACCATGCCACTCTAGATATAATACAAGTACAAATACATGTATTACTGGCATATATTGTATTATAAAACTAAATAATGCCAGCCATAATGAATAATTCAATCTTTCATATTGCATGGTTACCTACATATTTTGAAAAAATTAGAAATAAGATAGAAATAATCAACTCAGTATGATGGTTCTAATGTGTTTAAGCCTGGCCTAAAAAGACCCCCTAACCTAATAATCCATTTATTCTCCATATCATTAAGTTTCTGATGCCAGTATGTGCTGGTCCGTTCTTGGTTTAAGTTCCTGTTTTCTCTGGGACCGTGCACGCCAGTCCCACATGCGTGATACCTTGGTTGGTTCGGAATGCCATTTGGTCCCATGGAGGCTGTGTTCTTAGACTTGGAGAGAGCATTGATGACTTGCTGTTTGGATATGCAGGGAAGAAGAGATGGTGAAGACATGGTTTGTGGTATGCCTGGGGGGATAGGGGCAAAATTTTCACCAAACCTGTACGTTAGCAAGTTTTTCATTTCCACAGGGTCAGTGTGTGTGATGCTATCCACAATTAGTTCAGCACACGCCTGAGTCCTACCTTTTAGGTTGTAGACATAGCTGACTATAGCCTTATGCTTATCCTTGGCTATGGTTGCTACATTTTTCTCATGGTTACTCTTTGAAGATTTTATGAGTTGTCTTATTTGCTTGTTTACCCTAAGGAGGGTGGTCTGCCAGTTCTGGCATCTCACTTTTGTATTGATAGACAGCAACATCTTTCACTTATTGTATAATTTTTTAATGCTAGACATCCACCAGGATGGTTTACTTTTTCTTGAAGATGTTGCTTTAATCCTATCCTGCACAACTGTGTCTACACATTTGTGAAAATATTTATACAGAACATCAGTGTATACCTTGATATAGCCTTCAATGCCATCTGTGGAAACTGGACTTTGGAAGTCGATGATACCTTCCCTTAGGAGGGTGTAGTTAGCTTTGATGAAGTTTTTTAGCCTGACTTTTCCTTTGGGGAGTTCTGGCACTATTGCTACTTCAAAAATGACTGATTTATGGCTGTCTTTAACCAGTGCAGGCCCTACACTTGAGGCGTTGCATTGGTCACTCATATTGGTGAGGACCAGGTCTAGAATACTGCAGTCCCTTGAGGGGTCATGCACTGTTTGTTCCAGAGTATTTGAGTTAACAAAGTCCAGAAACTTTAGTGAGTGAATTTGGGCTCATATAAGTTTCCCAATTAATGGAGAGATAGTTGGTCACCCATGACTAGGGTGTTAGGTTGTACCTTAATTGTCCCAAGTAGGTCTAAATAAGCTGTGCGGGCATCATGGTTCATTGAAGGAGACATGTAACTGATGATGACCTGAAGGGGGGTCTTACCTATGGTAATCTGGACTTGGAGTAGCTCCAGAGTTTTCTTGTATAACCAGTCTAAAGCTGTAATTATCTTTAATGAAGATAGATACCCCACCTCCTTTGGTTCTCACACCTTCAATTTGCGGTCGGCAAGTGTGGAAGGCATTGTAGCCTTGCAAAGCCAGGATACTTTCTGTGGTCTTGAGCTTGGTTTCTGTGACTTCACAGATGTCAACATCTTCCAGGGAGAGGAGTGCTTCCAGAGAATGGAGTTTTTGATTTAAACTCCTAGCATTTAGCAGCATGACCCTTAGTTTATTTGTGTTAGATATTTTCACAATGGGAATTTTGTTGTTGTGACCTTGCCTAAAAAGGCATCATGGGGGAAGCAAGTGCCTTAGCCAGCAACTGCAAGCCTATAGATGCAAGGTGAAGATCATCTCTGGCAAAGCAGTGTGGTCCATCCACCAAGTCATCCAAGGCTGACAGGAACTTGATTCCCTTAGAATGACAATAGAAAGTAAGCCAGCTATTTAAGTCAATCATTTTCTGTTTATATTGTGGTATCATCCTAGGCAAGGGAATAATTCTGCTCAAAGCTAGGGACATACCCACTTGGGACACATATTCAGAGAGCTCAATCATATCTCTCTTCATATAGTCCAGAGAGGTACATCTCATTTCATTCACACAAATATAAACTATGATGGTGTCATAGTGGTACTTGTTGTTGAGAGACTTGAGTGCATGCATGATCCGTTGAATCTTTGCACCAGAAAGGCAGCAGACCGTAACCTTCTTGTTCAGCCTGGTGAGTGGGGAATCTGAATGTCTCACTATAGAGTCACCTATAACTAAAACATTTGGAATAGTTGTGCATTGCCTTAAGGGATTATTTGGTGAAACACAGATGCTAGTGTTTTTATGTGTAATGGGTTCTTTGGGTGTTGTGTTAGGTGTAGCATGTTTGTGTTTTGGAGGTCCCTGGTGTTTACATAGGTTTCTGGAGAGTACCTCTGTATATGAAGGTTTATGTGCTGGATGCATGTTATGAATAGGAGTCATGGTATGTGAGTTGACAGCCTGTTTAGTGTTGCTCTTCTGGGCATGAGAGATCAGTGATTCCAAGTCCTTAGTCTATTAGCATCTCTCACAAACTGTACTTGAGTGATTAAGGAGTAAGGGGTTGTCAGTGTACATGAAGCAGATGGCAGGAGAAACAGAGGGAAACTGTCAGTCCATAATTTTATTTTATTTATTTTATTTATTTATTTAACTTTGTTGACCGGGAATGTCCGATTAGGTTCCACAGAGCCTGTTTTCAGCGGAGGCCTGGGGAGAAATGCTCCAGATGCATGTCTTTGGAATGTAAGGTTTGAACCTGGTATCTCAGCAGATAAGGAGAAAAAGGTGGGGGTATCAGGCAGGGTGCTATTTTAGGGTGACTAACCTATGGGGGTGTACAGTAGGAGGTCTGTAAAAGAGGGAATCTATAGGGTCTGATGTTGGTAGGTAAGAGGTAAAATCTCTGCCGGGTGGTTCACTAAACAACTGAGAGCTATTCAAGAACTGCTCTGCTAGATAGCAGCCACTTCTAAGGGAAGATACCTCTACTGGTGCTTTTGCATTTATAACCAAGAGTTACCCCCTCTGTGGTGTGCTACACTCAATCAAGAGCAAATCAACTAATGCAAGGAAACCAATGAAACAGCTCAAACTGAGCCCTGCACCAAAGAAATAGCTCAAAATAAACCCTGAATCAGTAACCTTCAATTAGATAGCCCTAGATTCCTACATTCCTATATTATTATTATTATTATTATTGTACATTCCTGCTGCAAGGGTACGGGGGGTCTCCAAAAAAAAAAAAAGATGTTCTGATATTTTAGTGCACAATCTACAAACAGAATCAAATTCAGTTTGTCTAAATCCGGTCTATACTATGGCCAACAGAAGTGCAAAGGAACAACAGAAAAAAAGGCAGGTTATTTGTTTTAATTAAATAAGCAATAGTATAAAAGCAGCAAAGTTTTTCTTGAATTAATAACAGCAACAGAATAAAACAGCAGAAACAGATCTTTTTTTAGATTAAGTAAAAGCAGCAGCTGGTGTGAAATACAGTCAAAGTGAAACAAATGTAGTAAAATACAGTGCAAAGCAGCAGCATACAGTACAACTTTTTTAACAGCTGAAGTACAGTCACAGTATAAGAAAAGTGCAAAGAAATACTTGGAGCCCTTTTGTGTGTTTCATAGCTCAGAAAGACCAGGTAAACATCTATAGCCACTATTTGAATAATCCCAGTCCTCCTAATGTAAAAGCACAGTAAAAGAGTGTCCGAAGTGAAGTGTTACCACAAACAAATTTAATGCTGTATCTTAAACAACTCATAACGTATGATTATTCAATAAAAGTACTTCACGTTGTAAAAATGAGCTAAGACCCACTCAGTTGTACAGAATTTATAAAGGCACTAAACACAAAATAAGCTGATTAATAAGCTCTCCAGCCAGCAAACCTACATGCATAAATCTCGTGTTCCTTTAACCTAAACAAACTAGGCTACTTTCCAGTGCACTAGAATGAAAATCCACTGACCTTGATGAGAAAACAAGTGCTTGCAGCTGGGTAATTAATTCAGATGAAGTAAATCAGTACAACAGACAATAAGAGGCAAAATGTACTTTTTCGATATAAGCTCAAGGCAAGGCAAATAATTCAAATAAAAAAATTAAGATAGCAGCAGTGTAGAAAGGGAGGAGCATATTAAGTTCAATTTATGGTAGGGGTATGAATGTTAAAATCACCAGGTTTAAAAAGAAGACCAACAAACAGGAGGGTGGTGGGAAACCCTAGCAGGGAATCACCAGCAGTGCTATACCTTATTCAGGCTTGAAATACTTCAGACATCAGCACAGGCCCAGAATTTAACTTTGTATTTAAGACTCACACAGGAGAAAACTCAAATTAAACAATGAAAAAACGTGAAATATGAGCCTAGATAATGTTCGTGTCTGTCTCTCACACAGAACAAAATCACAAGGCCAAGATTTCTTAAAACAGAAAACAAAATGCAGGAGGTAAGACAGAAAGCAGCTCTATCAGTCAAAGACAAAGAATATATGTTTACTTTCTCACCCAGCAGGGAATCACCAGCAGTGCTATATATTATGCACGCTTGAAATCCTTCAAAGACAAAGGCCCAGAGTTTCACATATACAAAAGTCCTAGAGACACTTCCTTTAGTACTGACATTTCTTTCCCCACTACCTATTAATAAAAGGATGAAAAAAAAAAATTAAGAAAAAAAAAAAGTCACACCTGAATGCATGAAACCAAATGCAGACATAAGAAAAATGTAAACATTATATGTAGAAATATTGCTGGCAAATTCTAATTGTGTTTATAAGTATTAGTAAATGTGTGATGTGTCAATCTTTAAGATAAAAAGGGGGTGACAAAGCCTTTGTGGTTACATAAAACTTGTCAGTGTTATCATACCTGGTCTAATGTTCATGATAGTAAAAAATGGTCTAGTCAAGGTTAATACAGCATTCACCATACTTTCTTCACTTGGAATCTGGCTGTTCAGACAATGCCAGAACTTGTAAAAACATGAGGCTGCACTGAAATTCACTGTTACACTGGAGAATAGTTAAGATAATATTGAAGCTGTCACATGGGTTATAAAATACTTAGGCCATGTATACCTTTAAGTAGACACACTTAAATGTTCTTGTCACCCTTTTAATGCTCTTAATAGTAGTCACCTCCCAAATCAAACAGGGCTATACATGATAACCCTCATGTAACTTTCAGTCCACCCATCCAATCATCAAGGCTAGGAATGTAAGGGCCTATGTAATAAAACTAACATGCATAGACCAATCATTTATTATTAAACACTGGAAAAGTGACAATAGTTCTAAACATTTTACTTGAAGATCAGGAGAACATTGGTTCGTTGAACACTCATCAACACGACTACTCATAAAGACAGATCTGGTGCTATATGCAACCAGTTATTTTACAACAACAATGTGATAATGGCAATTGAAATGAACATCTAGATTTACTGCTGTTGACAGAGTCAGGCACAATTAAAGGAGCCGAAAACTGATCAAGATGTGTTGGCATGACTTATAAACTGGGTAGCATAAATACAGAACAGGAAATAGCAAATAGAGAATGTGTAGATATATATATATATATATATATATATATATATATATATATATATATATATATATATATATATATATATATATATAGCTATAGATACACACACACACACACACACACACACACACACACACACACACACACAAACATCAGGTATATCGGCATATCCATCTCACATCCAGGAACCCGGTATACACCAAGAGTGAGTCACAGCTACAACAGAGATGCGAAGAGATCGCTGTCACAGGTGTGAAAATAGCAGACTGCCTTCACTTCCTTTTTATTTGAAAAAAATTAACTATAAAAAATGTTAAACTTAGAATTAAAAGCAACAGTAACAAATAGTCCAAAACTTCAGATGTTAATTTCTCTTATATAAAAGTACTGAAGAAAAACTCATGCAGACTAAGTCCACAGAATAACTCATTTTATTTATGATAAGCACTTTTTTTCACCAACTAGACTTCATCAGATCAACTTTTCAATAACAGTTTTATCCAAGAGAAAACAAATATATGCTTAAACAAATGATCTTGAATCATGATTGACAAACATGATGCATAGTCATGAGTCAAAGCAGAGTATGTGTATGTATGTGCAAATATATATATATATATATATATATATATATATATATATACATACATATATATATATATATATATATATATATATATATATATACACACAGACACACACACACACTCACACACACACACACACACACACACATATATACTTATATATTTATAGGCTAGCCTAACAGTATAAGCAAACCTGATGTAAACAAGAGCCATCTTACAGCCATACGGGGATGTATCACAACAAAAGGGACAAAATACAAAGTCAGTCATGAACCTCAGACCCACTGAAATAATTTCTTTATGTATGTGATACAAAACAAGCAATGCTTATGTTAACAAAACTAAGTTACAAGCCTTAACCAAAGGGGGGCACATTACAAGTCAGGCTAATGAGGAGGCGAAACGTGAACCTAGCCATTCCTAACAGAGCAAGGTACTGAAAATAAAACAGAAAAATAAAATGCACAAGAAAATACCCAAAGTAAACAGTTGGCTCAGGTCTGGAGTCCAGGCCCAGACAGGAGTACAAACAATGACCAATCCTTACAATTAGCATTCCAGCAATAAGACTCAAAACATCCAGCCTGAAAAAATAAAATAAAATAATAAAAAGGGCCAGTGATGATGCAATGATCAATGATAACCATACAAAACCAAAAAAAGGAGTATAGTCCAAAATAAATCATATGGATGATGGGACAAGACCCTAAGATATCTAAGAAACGATAATACAATCCAATGAAAATAAATAAAATAGACCCCCCCCCACAAAATGATACACACATGCAAATGTGTACACACCCTCTTCTTCAGTTTGTGTCTCACATTTTTTTGTCTTTTTTTTTTTTTGTTTTGGTTTATTACTCTGGTTCCAAAATTCCTTTTACTATAGCTCTTGGCGTTATCTTGGTGCTAAACATCATTTAGTGAAGTGAGTTTTGTTATACCTCATTGTTGTCTGGAGACAGCTAGGACTTAATTACTATTTCTGCAACCCAGTTTATTGGACTTTGTTTTATTAGCTTTTTTTTCCCAGTACTTACATATTATCGCAACCAGATTTGCGAAGACACCTAATTTGTTACATTACTGTGAAAGTGGGAATGTTAACCTGAAAAGGGGTGTATTGACAAACTAAACACTTCTTGGTCACAGTGAGCATGAGGCAGCCGGAGGAAAGACAGTGGATTTTTGTACTCCTCTGTGAAGTTTGTACTGGCAGATCACTGCACAAAGCTTGCATTCCTCATTAATGATCCTGACTGTTTCTAGTGCATGGGGTTAATTTTAAGGAATGGGATTAACGGTTATTGAAATCCAGCACAGCATGTAGCAACTGCTGAGTTATACACAACTACATTTCATTACAGAGGAAAAAGTCACGGAGTGACTTATCACCGCAAACAGAATGAAAATATTAAATCAGTAAGTGTGACTTAAAAGTGAATGAACATGCCTTATCAGAGACCGGCCTGTAACAGAGTTGTGTGACAACTGCTAACATACCTTCCAAAGGAGATTTTAAAATGAAGTGGGTCAGTTTGTCTCAACGAGGCATGTTCCCGATTCCTTGTCATGCTGCAAAAGTTGCGACTTTCATGACTTGTGGCAGTCAGGTGTATAGGTATGCAGGGGATGTACCCAGGGAAGAGGATTTCAGCAGTTATTCCTCTTCCCATGTGAAAAAGTATGTGACACAGTAACACTTACAGAGTTTACACACCCTTGATAGGTTTACAGACATGGTTTCTTGAAAAACAGTAGAAAGTGTGGGTCTTCGTAAATCTGGTTGCGATAATACATAAGTACCTTTTTCCCTTATATTAGTTTGGATTGTACTATTTATTTAGTGAGGTATCTTATAAAAAATATTTAGCAGTTGGAACTTACTGTACATTATGATATGATGCTCATATTTAACTGGCCTTGAAAAGAAAAAGGACATCAGTACAGAGAGATCACAGATGTTTTGATGACTGAGTTAGTACCATTAAGCTTGTGACCTGTTTGCACAGCAGAGCTGTAATGGCATTCTTCCTGTTTAATGGAAATTTGCCAAGGGCATGAGAGAAGTTACACTCCTTTTTCTGATCTGCATTTGATGTCATAGTCTGTTTTTCATTTGGGCATTGCATCTTTTCTTGACACTAAATGAACCCATCTGGCTTTGTGAAAAAACAAGTTATACCACAAGTTTCATGTTTAATGTAAAACTTGAAAGTCATAACTGAGGCACGATGCCAGGGTAATCCTGTGGGCTAGGCTTGTAAAGGCTCCATGGCCATTAGCCTAGTGCACACCTATAAACCTATGATGAAAACTACACTAAGACAAAGCAAAGATTTCATATTGAGGCTTATTTTACATTGTCTCATAACAAAATACAAGCCAAATTCATGTGCAGATTCTTCAGCCATTGTTACCTTTGTGATATTGGAATATAGCTATTGAGTAATACTAAAGAAAAAATGCAAAATTTTAAAGTATTTCTGTTTGACCTTGCTTTGTCATAGGAATGCAATATTTCAACCTACAGTGATCATTATGTGTAACACCCTGTATAGAAGAAAACTATGATACAAGCTTTCAGTAGCAATGCTTGTAGGTGCTCATGCAATAATATTTACTTGTTTGTATTTGAAACAAAAGGAGATTTATTTTCCATTATCTAAGCAATCCTTACCACTGCTGCATAGGCTTCTAGGGTTTCTCATGCTTCATATGCAAGCACTCATATTTATAATATTTGCAGCTTACATTATTATTTATTTTATTTTATTTTAAATTTGTTTACTGGGAAAGTCCAACTGGGCACAGGTCCATTTTCAGTGGAGGCCAGGGGAGAAAAGCTCCACAATACAATATGGTACATGAGAGAAGAGAAAAAAATAGAGCATACTTATAGCATTCATACACAATATGTTAGAGATTAACAATTCTTATAGTAGACACCATTGAAGTACATAATAAACTTAAAACAGCATTTGTATTATTTTTACAGTTGTACGCTTTGTCAAGTAAATATCAACGGGTTCACAAGCTTTCAGCGGAACTGTTTATACTTAGCTGTACACAGAATCATTCTCTTGGTTTGGATTAGCCTGGTGAGTGGCATGAACATAGCCAGTCACTTCTCAGTCTTGAGCCAGCATCAGTTTCTATTATGCTTTCATTTAAGTTACAAATTTACTGTGCAGCATAGCTCACCAGCATCACAAGGTTATTGTCATTTTGGATATACATGATCTTAAAATCATTCCTTTTTTCTGCATTGGATGGTTGCCTGCCTTCTCTTCCTATTTAAAAATTTGAACACGTGAAAAAATAATTTGGTAGAACAATTTAAAATATTAAATCTTCAAAAATGTAGTTCTCTTTAGTTTTGTTTATTTAGGCCATACGTAATTATGTCAGTGCTTCTCATAAAGCTGTTCTAAATTTGTTTTTGTTTTCCATTTGTTATGCATTACATTATTCTCAGTCCTGTCTGTTCCTGTTTGTAATTTGAAAGTAACTTTCAGTTAAATTAATAAGCTTAAATGTATCTATAAGCAATAACTCAGAGCACATCATACATTTCCTGGTGATTTATCAATTCCTTGGTTGAAATGTGAGGCATAAGGCAAAGGCAAACCATATGAAACACCTACAATATTTAATAACTTAAGTAAGTTTCACAGCCATAAATGGGTTATTGTGTTTTAACAATAGTTGTGCTAAAAGGATAGACTCCCTCAAGCTGAAAAAAAAAACAAACTGTGGGCTGTTCACCAACAAGACAAACATTCATGCTGCTTAATGCACAGTCTAAACCAGGTACCACAACTCATTATGAGCCTATCTGTCCCTGGAGGAGTGGTTTCAACCCAGAAATTAGTAGTTTATTGGCCATTTTGGGCTAATTTCTATCGCTTTCATTTCCTTGCTATAAAACCCGCATTTGCGAGGTTTTTGCGCTAGTATTCAGCTCAGCAAGCTCCTGCCTGGTGCCCTGCAGAGTTCTACAGCAGCAGAGAGACAAAAAAAGAGACTGCGGAGTGATTTTTTTGCATTTTCTTGCTGTCTTTAGCTGATTCTGCCTGAAAAGCCGATTTTCTAGAGTTTCTGTGATTTAAAAAGCTTGCTTCAACTACATATTGTACTTATTTTACTGCCTGCACTTTAACAAAGTCGTTTTTGTGTTTAAATTACCAACTGTTGTAGGCTACACATGCAAGTGTGACAGCCATTTCTGGGCATTTAAAGAGTTTTTTGGTTGTATCTGCTTTCTTTTCTAAAAAAAAAAAAAAAAAAAAATATATATATATATATATATTTGTTTTCCTGCCTTTCTAAGCTAGTAATATAGTCCAGTTTTCAGGTTAGTGCTGAATTCAGGGCTGTGTTACAAGTTTCTTTGCTTGCCCATACCTTACTTGGATATAAGGAAGTTTCTCTGTTCACTGTGAGAGAGGGAGCTTTGAGCAGCCTATCTGTCCCTGGAGAAGTGGTTTCAGCCCAGAAATTAGTAGTTTATTGGCCATTTTGGGCAAATTTCTCTCTCTTTCTTTTCCCTGCTATAAAACCCACATTTGCATGGTTTTTCATGCTGGGCAATGCTGGTTAGCTAGGGTATAAATATTCCCGGCTCCACAAAGTCTACTCTTCAATTTTTTCCCTTGGAACTAGACAAACTTTCAACTTAAGCACTCAAACTATTCACTTCTCATCCCAGCACTTGCTCAAAACTCATAGCAAGCACTAATAAACCTTAGCACTAGACCCCCCTATACTGTAGAGAAGGACAAGGCTCTCGATTCGACCTTACCAGCAAATAAGTAAAATAGTTAACTGTACCTATCCAGGAATGTCCAAAGGGCAGTTTCAGGTGTACTCTCTGGTCCAACTGGTGAATCTGGGCATTTTGAGGAAATGTTACAATTGCCTCGTACACAGAAAACCCTCTCCTCCTTCCACCAAACACTAATACATGCGAGAGATGCAATTATACAGCCAAACTGAAGGCTAAGCTCTCTCAACCCAAGACTGGACCAGGCAGTCAAACGGAGAAGGGAATTACTTGCATCACACCACCAGTCTCAAATAGACCTATGAAACCAGCAAAAAAACACACATAAATACACAAAAACATACTCGGAGGCTCTAAATAAAAATCTGCAAAAGCAACAGAAACCTCCAAAGAAGACATCCAAGAAACCTCCACCCCCAACACAAACCATGAAACACATACTTCACAAAACCAGTGTGCCACACAATCACAGCCCTTAAGGTAAAATAACATACCCAACACACTAGTAATAGGTGACTGTATAGTCAGGCACACTGACATCCCACTCACTAGGCTGAACAAGGAGAAGGTTACTGTTAGCTGCCTGTCGGGTGCCAGGATCTGCCACATACCACAAGCACTCAGGTCACTCTAGAACAGGTACAAATATGACTGTCCTTGTCCATGTTGATGTGAATGACCTGAGCTGTACATCTCTGGACTACATGAAGACAGACATGGAGGAGCTCTCTGATCATGTAGCCCAGGCCGGTATGACCCTCACCCTGAGTAGCATCCTGCCCTCACCAAGAATGATACCATGGTATAGAGAAAAAAAATATCAATTTCAACAGTTGGCTAAGCTTCTGGTATCATTCAAAGGGGATCCAGTGTCTGTCAGACTGGGATGACATGCTTGACAAGCCACGCTGCTTTGCTAAAGGCAGCTTGCACCTGTCATCCTTAGGCGTTCAAATACTGGCCAAGGCTCTTGCCACTCCCATAGTGCCTTTTTTAGGCAAGGCTTAAAAGACAAACCTACCACTGTAAATAGCACAAGTAACAAAAAAACTGAGGGTAATGCTACTCAGTGCCAGAAGTCTAAACCTCAAGATGTACGCACTCGAGGCACTCCTCAGTATGGAGAAAATCAATATATGTGCAGTAACAGAAACCTGGTTTAAGGCTCCAGAAAGCCCCCCAGCACTACAAGGCTACAACTCATACCATACATTTCGGCCACAAAACCTGGATCGAAATACAGCAGGTGGGGAAGTATCTATATTTATCAAGGATACCCACACCTCCAGGTTAGTGGCACAACACGATGCTTCAGAAATCATCCATGTGCAACTAACAACAGGCAAAACTGCTATTCAAATTATAACTTGCTACAGATCACCCACCATGTCCCAGGACCCCCACTCCACATTCCTAGAAGCACTGGGAAACATAAAGGTCCTACCAAACACCCTGATATTGGGTGATTTCAATTACCCAAACATTAACTGGAAGAACTACTCAAGTACAAACTCCCTTGCCCAACATTTCCTAGAATTTATAAACTCAAACACCCTGGATCAACTGGTCAACTCCCCCACCAGAGGTGACAATATATTGGACCTGGTCATCACCAACATGGATGACTGGTGTTCCACACTGGAGGGCAACCCCTCGCTGGTTAGATATGACCATAAACTAATCACTCTGGATATCCACATTCCGCCACCACCCCTGGTCAAAGAAACCACCATGAAAAACTTTTCAAAAGCAAACTTCATGTTACTTAAGACTGAGGTGGGAAGTTTCAAAGCCCCCATGCTAAAGGATAACACTGTCCAAGCTGCAAAATCCTTTACTAATGCACTCTATGGGCACCTACAAAAATGCATGGATCATGCTATCCCAAACAAAATCAAGACTCACTACTACAAGAAAAGGAAACCAGTCTGGTGGACCCCTGCCATAAGCAAGCTATACAATAGAAGGATACAACAGAAGGAGGAAACTAGTACAGAAAAGAGTAAAATCCCAAGAAGGGAAGACATCCCTGATTAGTATCAGCAAGAAACTACATTCTCTCATAAAATCATCCAAGGCTACCTTTGAAAGAAAAATTGCCATGGACTCCAAAAATAACCACAAGGCATTCTTTAGCTATGTCAAGAATCTAAGTGGCAATACCCAGATCTGCTCTGAGTTAGTGCAGAATGGCACAAAATACACTGAACCGACTGATATAGCCAACATCCTGGCAGACAGGTTCAGTGCAAACTTCACCCCCCTCTCACCAACAAAAAGGCCCATAACTATACCAGAAGAATGTAGCGTCCCTGAAATCACAGTCAGTCAGGTTAAAACAGCCCTTTCCAAAGTCAAAAACACAGCATCAATGGGACCGGACAGTGTTCCAGGCTGCGTCCTACATGAGCTCAAAGATGAACTAACCCCTCACCTAAACACACTGTTTAAACTCAGCCTCTCCACAAGCTATGTGCCCACAGAGCACAGCAATGGTTATTCTGCTCCACAAAGGTGGAGCCACAGCGGACCCAGGGAACTATCACCCTATAAGTTTGACTAGCTTGGTCTGCAAAGCTATGGAGCGCATCATCATGGATCTCATTAACAGAAACATTGGGAACCTCCAAACACTGGACCCTACCCAGTTCAGCTTTGTTAAGGGCAGATCATGCCTCCTAAACCTGGTGGACTTCTTTGAGACAGTTACCAAGGCTATAGATGAGGGAAAGGTGGTCCACACAGCCTACCTACCTAGACCTCACAAAAGCCTTCGACACCATTCCCCACTTAGGTATTATAGACAAGCTCACCAGCCTGAACATAAACCCCTACCTCACGAGATGGGTTGCCAACTGGCTCACGGACAGAACCCACATTGTAAGAGATGTGGGAGTTAGGTCTGACTCTAAACTGGCTACAAGTGGCGTTTCCCGGGGCTCAGTCCTAGGACCTCTCCTGTTCGGCATATACTTCTCAGAGGTACAGGCAAGCACAGGAGGACTATGGCTGTCCAGGTTCACAGATGACTGCAAACTTGGGGCTATAAATGACTCTCCGGCTGACACAGACATCCTCCAGAAGGGTCTCACTGAGACAGATACCTGGTGTCAAAACCATGACCTCAAGCTAAATGCCAAAAAGTGCATAGTCATCCCCTTTGGAAAAAACAAAGTACACACAAACTACCACATAGGTGGTAGCCCCCTAAATACGGAAGACATAATAAGGGGTCTTGGGACCCAAGTAGATAGTAACCTCTACTTTGGTAATCACATTGCCATAGTGGTTAGAAAATCCTTCTATGTGGCCCACCTAATCACAAAAGGGTTTGCATCCAGATCAAAAGAGGTCATTGTGTCCCTCTACACATCACTCATCAGAACCATCATAGAGTACAGTGCCCCATTTGGGATGTACCTTACAAGACACCTGCAACAACTGGAAAGGCCACAGAAGTACCTCACTGGCCTCAAGAAGATGCCCTGTGCAGCTTGACTGAAGAAACTCCAGCTGTACTCGGTTGTATACCGCCTACGCAGAGGTGATCTCTGTCTGACATATAAGGCCATGTCCAACCCAGAATTGATGGACATGCACCACCTAAAGAAAACTATATCCCCTCGAGCCACATGCTTGAGGGATCTAAACCTCACCACCACAACAATAACTAGGACATGCTGGAGGGGTAGATTCCTGTCCCAGAGACTTCCCATGCTCTGGAACAAGATTCCAATCTACATTAGGCAGAGCTTCTCGCTAAACCTCTTCAAGAGAAACCATGACGAGTGGATGGGAAACAGAAAGTTTATCCCAGGGATCACTTCAATGGCTCTGCTAGACAGAGGCACCGGGAACTAATCTAAGGGGGTGGCGAAAGCCAACACATTCCAGCTAGGCTTATAAATGCCTTTGGGCAGATAGCATACCTATGAACCTATAAAATGAATCATGAATGGAGTTGAAACCTACAAAACTGTACCCAGAGAAGTCCAGCTATGTGGCTGGTGTGCACTTAGAACCCTTTCCATGCAGAGGAGGGGCTGTCTGATAAAATTAGAAAGTAGCCCCAATTTAGTTACAGGAATGGTTTGAATATAAAGATCTGACCAGAAAACTTGAAGGTTAATACTAAATACATTACTAACAAGAGCATGTATAAATGCACATTCTTAAATATAGGTAATTTTGTTACTATTGAAGTCAATATTTTTGTCAAGGTTGCTATAACTGTAATACAACAGTGATAGTATATTTGGGAAACTTTTTTATCATCCCAACATTCTCTATAGAGAAAACTAAAAAAACTTTGAAAATGTTTATATAAATATATATATATATATATATATATATATATATATATATATATATATATATATATCAGCATGTTTATGCTAGTCACAAAAATAATCTTGTTAATGCCTTAGCAAAACATGCTAAAATTATTTAAATTTTAATAAATTTGTTTTGTTTTTATATTAGAAAGAGAACAACTGACCACTTCCAGGTCATCCTAGAAGTAGCAGTCCTATATACCAGTATCCTTCACCAGGAAGGCATTGAACTGGTATGCAGCTACCTACACAGGCACACCTGGTTTACCTGTTTAAGAATCAAAATGATTAGGGAATTACTGTTAGTAGTGCTCAACAACAATTTTTTGTATTCGACAAAGAAATTTACCAGCAAAAACATGGAGTAGCCAAGGGGGCCAAAATGGCCCCCGCATATTCAAACTTCATCCTTAGCACATGGGAGGATGAGACCCTGACCCAACTGCAAGGATACAACAAAGTGGGCTTCCCACCCTCATATTGAACAATCAGTTTATAGTTGATACAGAGCAATTATCAAGGAGGCACCAAGTATTACAATTTTCTTTCATTTACTGACTGCAGAAAACAGGAAACTGAGTAACTGGCATGCACAGTGTAATCTATTGGTCAAGAGAAGACAGTGACCTACTTACTAAGTGGTCCTTAGAGTGCAAGGACTACTGCTTTGGAGGGAATGCCTCAGTCACTTTGCAGCACAGGCAGGCTAATATTTGACTAGTTACAGTTAATATACAGCACGAATGACGAGAGGAGATGGTATTAGCTGATCGTCTGCTGTAGGGAGAAAAGAAAGACAGATTGCTTAAAATAAAATCAGATTCTTAACATTTAGAAAGAATAACCATATATGGTATCAGGTTGAATCATTTAAACTTTTGTATAAATCAGGAAATGTACTAAAAATCTGTCAGTGCAGAATCTTCAACCATGCATGTGAAACTTTTTAAATGAGAATTATTTCTGAGTATTATGGCCTTCATGGATTTTGTTTGTTTTAGTGTAGCATGGTCATGTTGCTATAAATGTAAACTAATGATTCTCTTGATAGATTTTGTTTTAATCTAGCCTTAAATGGTCATGTTACTGTAAAGGTAAATAGATTTATTTTTCTCATTAAGAGTAACAACAGCAGTACAAATCTAAATGAAAGTGCATGCCATTCTGGCTGAATGCTGTTCACTGTGGCCTAATATGTTTATAATGCCAAAAATGAAACAGGCTAATTTCATTTCAGACTGACTTATGTGATTACATGTAGGACTTAAACTATTTCATCTATATGCACGAAATAAGACATCAGTCATCTGAGGTCATACTAGCAGTGTGGCTTTTAAGCAGTACCTACAATCTGTAAGGACTGACACAGATATGGTCGGTGCTTACTGCTTACATTCCATAACTTATTTAGAAGAAATGTCTACCATTCCATGTTAACCTGTTGTGCAAGTTAATGCAAGTGAACCAAGCAAAATTACTTTAAGTATCCTACAGGGTATATCATAGCGAACCTTGTCCTGACTTCTAATCAGTCAGTCATGCCCAGTTACTGATTTTGATCATAAATACTACAAATCACCATGTAATGTGTGATGAAGATACTAGTACTGTAGGCTTCTAGCAACATGAAATGCATATAAATTAAATATATAAAAAAATAACACTAAATAAAATACATCGCTCACCATTAACACTCCAAGTAATATCATTTTGTACTGGAATCCAGAGTTCTGTTACAACCTTAAGCAGTCCAGGCACATTGTTCTCCCCTGCACCAGGAATAACAGACTACAACTAGAACCATAACTTATCACAGGGGATTACTGGCCCCCTGCATCTCATGTCAGAGTATTAACAAGGATATAAGAATTTCATGTCACTCAGAACCCCCTGTCAGAAGATAACAAGGAAATGAGAACTGCACATACACAACTAAGTTATAATACATTTTTTTTTAATTAGTAGTAATATTCAAAATGGTACTGATAAAAGAAATTGACAAAGTAGACTTAATTGCATTCCTGTCAGTACAAGAAACTCAATCAGTGCAAAATGCATTCAACAACAAACATTTACATAAAGCCATTGTTTCATTCACACATTAAGTGCACACTAATTGTGCACCATTCTGAAGGAACAGACAACACAAGCATAACATAAAAAAAAAAACTGCAAAAGATTCCAAAGACCACCACAAGACATTCTATAGCTATGTCAAGAATCTAAATGGCAATGCTCAGATATGCTTTGAGCTACAACAGAATGGCATTAAATATACTGATCCCAAGGATATTGCCAATATCCTGGCAGATCGATTCAGTGCCAACTTCACCCCCCTCTCACCCCCTAAAGGGCCCATCTCAATACCAAAAGATTGCAAAATTCCGGTAATAACAGCCACACAGGTAAAAACTGCACTCTCCAAAGCTAAGAATACAACATCCATGGGACCAGACAACATCCCAGGCTGTGTACTACATGAACTACAAAACGAATTGTCACTTTACCTAAGTGTCATGTTTAATCAGAGCCTCACCTCATGCTTCGTGCCCAATAAGTGGCGCACAACTACAGTTATCCCACTCCACAAAAGGGGTCCACCTTGGATCCCAGGAACTACCACCCCATCAGTCTGACAAGCCTGTTCTGCAAGGTCATGGAATGTATTATCATGGAACTTGTAAACAAAGACATCGGCAACCTTCAAACACTGGACCCCACTCAGTTTGGGTTTGTGAAGGGCTGATCTTACCTCCTGAACCTGACTGACTTCTTTGAATCAGTCTCCAGAGCTGTGGACAAGAGTAAGGCAGTCCACACAGTCTATCTGGACCTTGCCAAGGCCTTTGACTCCATCCCCCACTCTGGAATCATAGATAAACTTAATAAGCTGGTCATTAATTCCTATGTCTCTCGATGGGTTGCCAACTGGCTTACTGACAGAACCCACACTGTAAAAGTAGCCAACTCCAAATCCAGCTCCAGGCAAGTGACAAGTGGAGTACCTCAGGGTTCAGTCCTGAGACCGCTCTTGTTTGGCATCTACTTCTCTGAAGTACAGGCCAACACTAAGGGACTCTGGCAACAAAGTTTGCGGATGACTGCAAACTGGGAGACATAATTAAATCCTGAAATGATGTGAATATTCTACAAAATGGCCTTACAGAAACAGATGCTTGGTGCCAGAGCCATGGGCTCAAGCTCAATGCCAAGAAATGTATAGTTATCCCCTTTGGGGAAAAAACATGTACCCATGAATTACCACATAGGTGGCAGTACACTAAACACCAAAAATGTGATAAGAGACTTAGGGACACAGGTGGACAGTGGTCTAAGCTTCAAAAACCACATCACTATAACAGTCAAGAAATCCTTCTATGTGGCACACCTCATCACTGTGGGCTTTTCATCCAGAAAAAAGGAGGTCATTGTCCCACTGTACTCATCCTTCATTTGACCCATTATATAATACTACTCCCTATTTGGTATGTACCTCTCAAGGCATCTGCAGCAACTGGAAAGGCCACAGAAATACCTCACTAAAAGAATCATAGTCCTAAAGCAGATGTCCTATGCTGACCGTCTAAAAAAAACTCCAGCTATACTCTGTCACATATCATCTACTCAGAGGCAATCTCTGCTTAACATACAATGCCATGTCAAACCCAGAGCTGTTGGACATGCTACACTTAAAGAAATCCTAATCCCTCAGAGCCACATGCTCCAATGATCTAAACCTTGTCAACACAATGAACAAAACATGCTGGAGGGATAGGTGCCTGACCCAGAGACTCCCCAGACTCTGGAATAGACTGCCCATACATGTCAAGTAGAGCGCCTCTTTGGCCCTCTTCAAAAGGAACCTTGACAATTGGATGGGTGATAGGAAATTCACCCTGAGGATCACGTCAGTTGGCCTGCTAGACAGGGGTCCCTAGAAGTAAATACTGTGGGAAGAAAAAGCCAGGGAATTGTTATGGCTAGGCTTATATAGGCCTTAGGGCCGATAGCCTAGTATCAACCTATGAACTCACATGATCTTCCTCCTAATTTTAGTTTTCCTACTGATTTTCTTGCAGCCTTAAATATCAAGGGGGATTTATAAAGGTTACCACAAAATACAGACTACATGTATACTTAGTGTAATCTTTCTGAATGACTAGAAAGCACAGAAGATGTGATATTAATGTTCTTGAATACCGACTTAGCGTAGGCGTTTAGGAATCTGGCCAATTGTTTATTGTAGAAACTTGTTGATAGCTACTCATGACTCTTTAAAATCTTTTTTTTTTTATTTTCAGTTTGGTTAACTCCATTATATGAATAAAGACAAGGAAGCTGTACAGCAAGGCTTGCTTCTTGTTGCAGTTTTAATTTAGCAATTGAATATTTGCTCTGTCACAGCAACAAATATAAATCCCTAAATGCTGTATGTTGCACTGTTTAGGCAACACTGTAACCACCTCACATGTTTGTTTCAACTGCTGTTGGTATGACAGGAGCAGGCCCCTTCCTGGATGTAGACATTACTGTTGGCTATTTCAAGGCATGGATAGTTTTACAAGGCAGTTGAATGCACTCAACATTTCTGTGTAGTGTTCATATTTGAAAACATAAACAACAAAGTATGGGAATTATGGAAAAAATAAGTACTCTGTTTAAGCTTAGAATGATAAAAACTGTAAATATAGCATGTCAATTGTATTTACTTATTTATTGATTGATTTACATTTCATTACCAGGAAAGTCTGATTGGGTAGGAATCCATTTTCAGCAGAGGCCCGGGGAGAAAAGCTGAAACGTATTACAAAACATTTAAGAACAATAATTTTACAATCTTTAAAAATAATACAAAAATGTCCACAGTTTAAATAATTGTACCGAAATAGGCATAATATGAAAACATTCGTTAAGAATATCTATACATATATATATATAAGTTATATGCAAATGATTTAATATTTGTTGAAATTTCATCCAGCTTATTGAGGAATTAAAGTAAGTTAGTATAATACAAACAGGAATTACAATATGAGGTGAGATGAGTAAATGATATAAAAGTAGTTAACATCCATAATTTATTTATTTCTTTTAAATATATTAAAACATGTTTAACATTTATTTATCTTTGTTTACCAGGAAAGTGTGACTGGGTAATATCCATTTAAGTGGTAGCCCAGGGAGAAAATCTCCATTTGTTTACATGGCATTATACTTCGTTCCAGGTAAACACAATGGAGTTACATTTCTATTTACATTTATACACAAACAGTACTTACATTTATACATTCTAGGATTTGACAGAGATAGAAGTTATCCCAATGGACTGGTGCATTAGTATGATAGATTATGTGCTGTTTCCTTATTTACATTATTTATAAATGACATCATGTAATTTGCCTAGATGTCATTCTCCCACTGTCAGGCATTAGAAGCCATGACTAAACCAGAAGAATAAGAGTGTTGGGTGCTTAAAGTAACTTACACCCTGAAACTCAAACAACAGTGCTTTTTCTTGTTTCAGCTGGAACTGTCCCTTTCAGGTTTGATCTGAGCTTTTATTTCAGTTCTTGTGGCATAAGTGTCATTGAGGATGAACAAATGTACTATAGCTGCAGATGACCTAAACTTCCAAATGTCATATGTCGGTTTAAGGAGTGGTATGTAATGCTGCTTCTAAATAATTTAACAGACCAATGTGCTGATTACAGGGAGAGTGACCATTTGTTGAAAGCAGTGGTGGCTGGTGACGTCAAATCAAAGGGGGGCTGCAGGAGACAGCTAAATGTGTGGGGCCAACCAGAATGGGGTGGCCAACTAGAAAGGGGTGGGGCTATGCTAAAAACCTCAAAAACTGGGACTTTAATCAAATATGCTGCCTTGGGTGCCAAACTGTCATTATGAGAGTCGAATCAAGACAAAATGAATTGTAGAAGAAAAAAATATTTTGTTGCATTGGCTACATGACAGCTTACTTAATATCAAGATGGAAACAAAGGTTTTGTGGCATGAAAAAATAAATAATTTTTTAAATGCAAGTCAAAATCAAGTAGAAAAAACAAGCAACATTCAACTCAAACCACATCTCCTTGCACTGGAGTTCTAATTATAATGTATATTCAGCTTTATAAAAGTACCAAGTAACATGCTGAAAGTAGCAATCTCTGTGATAACTCCACTTGTAAAAATGCTTCTTATCCAAAAAAGACCTGCTGCCTGATAACTCTCTACTTGTTTCATGGGAAAAACATGATCAAAATAAAAAATGAACAGCAAACAAGAAAGAAGCTCAAGATAAAGTGCTTAAAGGATTACTGCACAAGATATGGACCATACATGATAGATTGGCATTCTGTTTAGTTTACGGGTAAAGCCTGCAAGATGACTGCAAGTCTCCAACAAATGTGACGAGCTTCTGAAAATACTGTAATCCTGTCCTTTATTACAAATACTGTCATATGCATTTCAATACCTAAAGCTTATACGCTATCTAGTTATGTAAATATTCTCTGCATGGCAACAACAAAAAGGCTTTCAATGTTGGTAATTCTTTAACAGTATGCCTGTTAAAGCTTACTTGCATCATACAGTTTCAGATAAGCTTACCTGATGGTCATAAAAGCATTGCTACTTAAACGCAAAACAACAGACTCTGCAATAACATGCATTTTCTGAATAAGAAGAAGCATAAATCAGTATAAGAATATGACAGAAAACCAGAACATTTTGCAAAATCGAGGACAGATTAAAAAAACACTGTAGTACTTGTCTACCTGTGATGGGGGGATACTCTGCACACTTACATTGCATAACTGCTCCTTGCCTTGCTTGGACACATCCAGAGTCACTATGTGGGGAAGTGGGGTGCAACAAGTATGTAACAATTTGAAATGTCTCTGACTGACAATGATGGCCCTGACACATTTGTCATATGTCTCAGACTCAGAGAAAGAAATCGAGACAAAGCCATAAACAGAAGTGGGACGAAGGCCCAAAAATAAGGACACTTTTTAAATATTGCTCTTATAAACTTAGCAAGATAATAGAATAGTAGGTCTTGCATTCATTTGAATTGTCTGAAGGGTATGAAATCTGAAACTCAAATGTCTGTCATTATTTTCTATCTTCAATCTTTAATGATTTGCCACTAATTTTCCACAAAACCACAAATTTATGAAAAATGGACCAAATATGTGATGCAAAAATATAAAATAGCCTCACAATACAGCTGGGAACCTGTCAAAGAAGGGTTATTCCTAATATTAGTACTGTTAACTTGAGCAGCTGACAAAATAAGAGAATCTACATGCCTTTCTGAAATTAAAAGTAATCTATAACTCTGATCACTACAATTATTTATTAATTGTAAACCCTCCACATTTTCTTCCAAATTTGCCATTTTGCAGAGAGATTATTAAGGGGAGAGCAACATTTTGAGCCAAAATTGGGGAGAGTTGAGAGGTTTGGATATACCTTATTGCTTATTCTATAAAGCAATTATTTGTGCATACTTCTCAACTTCTTTAACACAGGAAATCTAAACAAGGCCAAATATATTGGGGGAACAAATAGTACTAAAAATTGCTCTTGCATAAACTTAGACAGCTGGCAGAATAACAGGTCTTGCTTTAAGATGCATATTTCTGAAGGGTATGAAGTCTGAAACTTGATGCCTGTCATTATTTAATGACTTCATTCCTAAATGATTTGCCAGAAAAACACACATTTTATGAGGAAAAAAACAGAAATCTGAGCAGCTGAGAGGTATAGTTCAGCTGGGGCTGTCTGAGTTTGCCGCCCTTCCCCCTCACAAAACCATGGTCGAATGGGGCCTCCTCCCCCTTGCAGCTATTTCAATGTCCCATTACTTGGCTATTTCACCCCATTTACCCTAAACACTGTAATGTGCATACTGCTTTACTTCTGCAATTATTTGGATTTCATTTAAAAGTTTTATTTTACATTTTACAGCACAAATTGTAATAGACATCTTCTAAACAAAGCAATGCAGTCTCACAATGAAAACAGACTTAGCATTAAAACTTATCTGCCCTTAAAACTCACATTAATTGAAGCAGCATTGAAATCTGCATTCAAAGTAAATAAATCTGGCCAGTGGCAGATAAAGATTAACTTTGGGCAATTTTCAATTCATAGGCCCCTTGCACAGGAAACACAGTTTTGTTCTTTGATACACCTTCCTGATTGTATTAAATTGCATTCCTTGTATAATACAGTACAGTTGTTAGAGATGGCTTTAAAATATTGTTTTGAACATTTTCCAGTAAACAATGAAACAAAATGCATGCACCAATAATGACTAAACTGCCCTAGTCAGAACATTTCCACCATCAAATTCTACTCAAACTTCTACAGTCCACCAGTATCAGTAAACATGCACAATCCCTGCAGAAGTAAAAGTCATCTAAATAATTCCAGATTAAAGTACAACACAGTACAGTATCAGCAATGCATCTATATACTGATGGAGTAGGACTCACAGCCTTCTGCATCAAAAGCAAGTACACTACCTGTTGTGCTATTAACAATGCAAGCAGACTCAGTATAAGCAGCACTAAACTTCTCTTCAAGCTCTCAGCTCCTTGTAAAATTCACTCAACATTCAACTGTATCTGTCAACTTTGAAGCACAAGAAATCTGGAAAAAGCCAAACCTCATTGGGGAGGAATCAAAAGCCCCAAAACTAGGTCACATTTTAAACTGCGATTGTATAATCTTGTAAAGTTGCTAGAATAAAATGCTATGTTACCACCATGCATTTCATTGCCAAATCTTGAACCCAGGACACTGTGCACTACAGTCAGAGCAACATTACATTATACCAAATCAGCTGTTTCTTGAAAGACAGACAAACTTAAATGGCCATCATTTAGTGAATTCAGTTCTCACCATAGCTTTCAAACTCTTAGCACAAAACACCTAGACAAAGCGAATCATGGGAAAATACAGCCCCCAAACATATTCAGTTCTCACCATAGCTATCAACCTCTTAGCACAAAAAACCTGGACAAAGCCAATAATGGGGACTACAGCCCCAAAAATAGGGACAATTTTTAAATATTGTTTGTATAAACAGAAAATTGCTAGAATAAATGGTTTTGTGTTACCATGTATTTTCTGAAGAATATGAAGTCTGAAATTCAAATGCCTGTCATTAGTTAGTGAATTACAACTCCAGAAAAAACACAGATATTATGAGGAACAGAACAAAATTTCACAAGTGGTGGTGGGTAGGGAAGCTAAGCTGTAGCTACTTGCTTCCCAAGGTACAGGGTTTGAGTCTCTTTAGCCACCAACTATATGTAACTGGGGCATCTCTCACACACACACACACACACACACACACACACACACACACACACCTCCCTTAATATGTGTCAGCAAAGCAAAACACTTCTTTTCTCAAACAAGCTCCATTAATATGCGACAGCAAAGCAAAACACTTCTGTTCTCAAATTACAACCTCTGTTAATTACAGTAGTAGCACAGTACAAATACCTCTGTTAATATATGGCAGCAAAATACTTCTGTTCTCAAACGAAACAGTAAAGTGCAGCTCAATGCGGCAGCAAAATAAATACAAATGCCTTCATTAATATGGCAATACAACAAAATACTTATGTTCTCAAACTTTCCAGTAGTGCAGCTCACACAATGCTGTTAAGTTAATATATGGCAACAAAAACAAATACCTCTGTTAAGTTAGCAGCAGCAAAATATTTCTGGTGCAGCTTCAAGCCCCGTGAGAACAAGTTACCCAGCCAGATGTTGCATTTCCTTCCCATGAGACTCTCCAGCCTGCAGATATTGCAGTCCGATCTTCTAGTCTATGCAGTTGTAACTGCATAGACTTCTGGGATCTCTGTGGTCTATATGGTGTCTGCCTAATCTGGACTGGTTCTCCAGCAGTCCAGATTGATTCCTATCTATATATGTGTGACTTGGCTGGGAATAACGCGCATGCTTGGGTGGGGGTTGATTTTGTTTTTTTTTTTTACGAAAGACAAGACAAGAAGATTTCTTTTTATTTTAATCTTATTTTATTTACAGCTGGGGGGGGGGGGGCTGCAGTCCAATAGCATGAGCCGTCCCTGGTTGAAAGTAGTCTTACTACATGTAATATTTAACATCCTGAAGAATGCATGATCCTACAATTCATATGTTGCAGGGAGTTTGTTTTTCTCAGGGTTGCTTGATCCTGAAGTTAGTATATCTAAGTAAGTGGAATGTGAGAGATAAATACATAAATTCCTTACAATGGGATGCTGGAAGATTTCTCACCCTGCAAGAAATGTTGCTTTTGCAGATTTGCCTGGTGTGTGTGAGACAAAGAAAAAAAGAAATGTGTGTGTGTGTGTGTGTGTGTGTGTGTGTGTGTGTGTGTGTGTGTGTGTGTGTGTGTGTGTGTGTGTGTGTGTATATATATATATATATATATATATATATATACACACACACACACACACACACACACACACACACACAGAAAGAGACTGTTATGCAACTGCTAATTCATATTGCAATATATAGTAGGACTTCCTTTTACTTTAATGATGGGGTTCTACCTTCCTTGACTGAAGTGTCTGACACAAAAATCCTTTCAATGTCACTGACTATCATCAACATTATTTTACCTGACTGCACTTCTGATATGCTCTGTTAAATATGCTAGATAAGATTATAATATGCACATTTCAAAACTTAATTTCCTTTAACACCAAGTATTTCAGCAATGATGGAACTCAGATGATGAGAGTGGTAGAAGGGTGACTCGTGCAGACTTCCTTAGGGATATTATAGTTAATGTTACTGACACTGTAGGCACGAATGAAATCACTGTGTCAGTCAATGGCTGAATATTCATCACAATATAAAAAGTAATTTTGTTTCATTTCTGATATAAGAAAATATTAATGTTGCTTCAGAGTAGGATATAGTATATCATACAAGATGCATATCTCTCAGCTGTCCATATTTCCGCAGAATGTCCAGATTTTTGCTTAATTTTTTTTGGTCTGTTCCTCATAAACTTTGTAGTTTTATGGCAAATCACTGAGGGTTGATGTCACTAAATAATGACACACATTTGAGTTTCAGACTTCTTATTCTTCATAAAATGTAAGCTAATACAAATTGTGTTACTCTAGCAATTTTGTAAGATTATAAGAGCAATATTTAGTCTGTCCCTATTTTATGAACCTTTGTCCCCCATTATTTTCAGCTTTGTCCAGATTTCTTTTGCTAAGAAGTTGTGAGGTATGTGAAGAACCAGAAATAGGACATGATTCAGGTTACACCTTCGTAGTGATATTTTATCCAGATTCAAATCCACAGTATTCTGAAAACTCAATAAACTGCTATGACACAATAACAAATGAGGATCGACGCTGACTGACTGCTCCTCTTCATAATGGGTTCTCTACTCTAGGTCAGATGTGAGAAATCATTTCAGAAATTAGGATGTCTCTGCCATAGCTCTCAACCTTCCATGTCCAAAATGAGAAACGCCAGCCATCATAATGTGGAACAAATGGGCAAAATGTGGAACACATACTTACTAACAACTTCGACTAGGAAGGTCATGGGATGGTTAAATATGCTGGTTATACTTATGAAAAAGGTATTTTAATGAATCAATATGATTCTTTTCTATTTTTCAACACTGAATGTGTGACATAGCCTTTCAATTTGGAACTTCGAGGAACATGACATTTTTAAGACCCCAAATGAGGTATGTTCCTCACAATGAGGTACACTTAAGAAGTACAGTCTCTGCTCTGTGTAGTGATACAAAGTAGCATCCATAATGTTCAAGTTACATTCCCTCTCTCAAATACTTTTGAGAAAAAAGCAGTGGCCTATAATCATTGCCCACTGATTATTTTTACAAACATCTCACAATATGACAATGATTTCAGTATTGCACTTGAAAGAGGATTATCTGAGCAATGGCATTTTGCCAAAACACCCTTAATATATAAATAAGAAAAAATAAAGATATACCTTCATCTTTTTCAGAGAAGTTTTGGATTTAGTCTAAGCATTAAAGTCTTAAATACTTCCTAGCTAAAAGATGGCTCTGTTCTTGCTCAACACCAGGATAAACTATATCCCTAAAATTGGACAAATACATATTCATCAGACTTACAGTTAAGTACAGTACCCCCTTTCTTATGTACCTAACCAGGCATATTCAACAACTAGAATGTCCACAGAGGGTCCTTACTGAAAGAATACAGGGTGAAACTAACATCTCCTACACAGACCACCTCGAGGCCCTGTCCTTGTATTTTGTCTCAGAGTCTATATTAGAACACCGAACTTTCAAAATTTCGAGTGTTCTGATATTGACCCTTTTTTAGCGAATGCTGAAAATATCAAAGAAACAGAATTAAATTTTTTCCTAGTTTGTCCGTTTCTGTTGCTTGGGTATTTTCAGCACTGTGGTGGAAAGTTACGGGTCAGGTTCAGGTAAGTGTGCGATTGTGTGGATGTGAGGGTTAGGGTGGGGTAGGTGAGTTAGGGTTAGGGCATGGGTCAGATAAGTATGCAATTGTGTGGATGTGAGGGTTAGGGCAGGGTAGGTGAGTTAGGGTTAGGGTACAGGTGAGGTGACTGTGTGATAGTGACGGACCTTAGGGTTAGGGTTTGGGTTAAGGTAAGTGGATAGTTAGTGATGTATGTATAGTTTAGTGTAGGGTTAAGTGTAAGAGTTTAGGTGTATGTGTCTGGATTGTTGTTTGTTTGATGTGCTTGTGTTGTGTGTATGTGTTCTGTATGTTCACTGTTTTAAATTTAAGATTAATAGGGTTCAATATTAGAACACTCGAAATTTTGAAAGTTCTGTGTTCTAATATAGTCCCCTGTCTCCTATAGACTGTTAAGGGAAGAGCTATACCTGGCAAGCAAGGCATTGTCAGACCCCACCCTGCTGGACCTCCTGTATATCTGCAAAACAAACAGCACCAGAATTCCCCATTCTAAGGACTAAAACCTTCCCTGTGATATAACTAGGACCTACTGGAGATACAGGCATGTATCGTACAGACTACCCCTTCTCTGGAACAGGTGCCCTATCCATGTGAAGCAGAGTTCTTCCCTAACACAATTCAAGTGTAACCTGGACAATTGGATTGGGAACAGGAAATTCATCCTTGGTTTGGTACCTATGTCTCTAATGGTCACAGGCAGCCTGTAAATGGTTCATCTCCCAGACGCCTGCTTGTAAATGTTTCATCTCCCAAGCCCCTACTTACACTTATCAACGGTGCCAGAACTTGTCAGAGATTTGGAATTCATGGTTATCCTTAAAAAGGCCCTTTTCATCATTAGCCTAGTAAACACCTATGATCCTTTAATGATCTATTTTTGTTTTATTTGCACATAATGCTGACATGAAATTACCTATTGAAGAAGTAAAATTGTTGGCTTTTGGGCCACCTTATAGATATCTCCTCCTTTCACTTCATCAGCCCATCAGCCAGCAAAAATTATCATTCTGTTTCCCAGATTCTTACTCAGCTGTACAGATATGACTTGTCTCTAAACAAAAAACAAACAAAAAAAAACAATATGTCTATAAATTCAATAGGCCTAAGGTCTCATTTTGAGGAGAAAATAATGGTGATGTTACAAAACTGATCATGTGCAGGCCTGATCTGAAACAAACAAACTAAATAAAATAAACCATAAAACATGAGGACCCAAGATGTCATGGAAACCCAACAGAGTATACACAGATGAAGCTTGTTTAGAAATCCCTTCTTGGGAAGAAAGTTAAATTTCAAAACGAGAGAAATGCTGTGCTTGGAGTATAAAAATCTGTTAAGGTATATATTTTTCTTTGATTTGCAATATCAGCAACAGATTGTTAGACATGAACATATCTTGGGTGTTTCATGCATGGACAGACTTTTTTACTGATAAGATGTTGGTTGCAAAGTTCTGGCAAATCCTTTTTTTTTCTTTTCAATTAGTAGTAGAAAAAGTATTTACTCAAGAAAGGATGGTGGACAAACGTAGCCTTTCAAAGGAAGTGGCAGACTTAGGAAGGAAAACAAAATGAAATGTGGATGTGCTTACAGTGGAAAATCAAATCTAGCAGTTGTGCAGAAAGGATCTACAACCAGTGGGTTGCCCATGTATTGAGATAATGTAGAATACAGGAGCTTCCTTGTACTTCTCTGTAGCCTTGAAAATGCTACAGCACCAGAAACATTTCACAGCCACTACATTATTTTGAAAGATGCTAGAGACTGGTGGAGTTATTTCTAGGTAGCACTAAATTTTTAATATGGGCCTTTTTCTTTAATTCTGTTTGTAAGGGAAGTGATACCCTCCTTAATCACTCTCTGTACTTAAAAATATGGCTAAGTATGTGGGATTCTAAAGGGGTATCACCTCTATCAGGCTTTCATTTAACGTCATTTGTAAGGGAACAGCACCTCCTTAACCCCAGTCTCTAGCTTTAAAATATTCATTGGTATGGGTGGTGTAAAATGGTGTCAAGACCTTACAAATGAAATGAATTGTAAAATTACTATGTTTTGTCTTTCTTTCTATCTATCTATATATCTATCACCCTAATTATCTACCAAACCATCTTTACTTCTCTTTACCTGTCTGTGAATTTACATATTTGTTTATCAATTTAGATGTGTATTGTCTGATTGTATGATAGATTGTGCATATATATATAGAAAAGAAGCTGGTGGTTACTTAGCAGCAGACAACCATATCTGCTCATGCAACCATTTCCCCACAATTCTAGGCAAGAACTTATGATGGTATAATATTCTCCCTGATCACCTGCCTTTTCCCTGTATTATTTATAATCATTTTAGCACAAAAACATAGCTGTAAACATGAATTTTTAAAACAGCTTAGTAAAATCCAAAATAAACAGCAGACACAAATATGTGCTTTGCTCTTATTAAGCAAACTAATATGCCAGAATAGAACATGGCTCTCTGAAGTATCTGCAACAAAACATTTCCATTGTACTCTTTTTATTTCTTTTAATAATTTATTTTGAAATTAAAATGTTAGTGGATGAAAATCACAGATTAGAGTCTTGAACAAAGTGAAAACATCTGTGAGTTGATGTATGATTTACATCTGTGGACAATGTTAATGCTTGAAGTACAAAAAAGAATAAAATAGCCTGCATCCTAAATTAAGATTTTCCCTATGTATTATTTTTTAGGAGTACATGAATTACAATTGAAACGGACGATACATCCTGACAAGGAGATTGGATTTGGCACTTTGTGTATGACTGGTAAATCACTCTTGCTATTATATATCTGCCTGTCAGCTGGGAGAAATGAATCCAGCAGTTCAAGGTGCGAATGGGGTCGTTGTCATGACCCAGGTGTATCCACAGGTTGATGCCAGAGGTCTTCAACAGAATGCATCCCTCTGTACATCTAAATTATGCAAAATGTCAGTACAAGTGAAGGAATTCATGAAGGGAGAGCCAAGAGCCCTTGGGGTAAGTCTGAATGCATGAAGTTGTGAAGGGATGTGCTGAGCAGGTATTTACTATACCAGGGGGAGTGGGTTTAAGCGGCCTAAATCAGTTTGTAGAAAATAAAAACATGAAAAAATGGGTAATGACCTCTAGATTTTCTGTTAAGCTATGAATTATCTCACAGCATAATAAAAAAAATCCAAGCTCTCACAAACTCAGTGCACTACAAGAAGATAGTTCCCCATTTCATCTGTACAGTTTTCTTTGGCATCAGGAGAACTAAGGTACCAAATGTTTTTGAAATGTTACATTTTTACTTAAGATACTGTATTAACTTTTGGGTATTGAATACAACATTTTATTTCATGCCTATATGGAGCAGCAATATTGTTTATTCAAAATTACTTTGGTTGTTTCCCAAGTGTCAGGGAGTACATGGTTGTATATGACTGAAACTTTAGCTGTACAGTTGAGCTCATTCTAATTTCCTCTGTCACTCACTTGATAGTTTGATATCATCATGAATAAAATGCTTCTGTTTTATTGTTTGATTCAACAGACTACACAGATACTGATTGGGATAATGAACATTCTTTTTGGAATTGTACTGGCTTTTACTGAAACATCTATCGCTGTGTTCTCAGGAGTGCCTTTCTGGGGTGGGCTGCTGGTAAGTTTATTAACATTAATTCTTTCTCAAGAGTAAAAGTGAGCTGCAAAATGGAATATTTACTAAAGCCACAAAAATCATTTTATCAGTGCTACTCACTTAGTAAAGAATGCCAGATATTTTGTTTCATAATTGATTATATTGCCCTGAGTTCCCTTCTCTGGAACAAACTTCCCATCCATATGAAGCAGAATTCCTCCCTGCACTTACTGAAGCACAATATGGATCAGTTTATAGGGAACTGTAAATTTACCCTTGGTCTTCTACCTATATCACTATTAGAAAGATGATGTTTGTAAGTGCTCAATCACCCATACCTAAGCTCTGCCCCCAATAACGAGTGGTATCAGAACCTGTCACATATATTTAGGATACATTTCTAAACTTCAAAAGGTCCTTTACAGTCATTAGCTTAATAATTACCTATGAATCTAAGTAACCTAAAATTGGAGGGAAGGACTTACAATTCGAATGCATTTTTCAAAGATAAATTGTTACATGATACTGTAGGTATGCATTTGATTTATTCTTAAAGTGCAGTTTTTGTATATGGTTAGTAAGGTGTCGGCTCCAGTGCTTATATTTACAATAAGATAAATAAATTCTAAGAAAAAATGACTCCATGACAAAAAACATTACAAGGCATTTACCTCAAGATCACTGAATGAATCTTTACTGGATTGTATCTGTGTCCTTGACAAACTGGTGGTTTAGTGTGGCATAGTATATCCCAGTAGCAGTTTTTTGGGACAAAATATAACATGTAGAATTTAGGGCTGTAAACATCTTACCATTTATTGCGAAACTTGCAGACTATGCAGTGTGCATAATAAACACAAGATAGAAATGCTAAGAAATCATTATGGGTAAAGATCTGATAGAGAAAATGAAAGAAGACCTGAATTGCTATTACACTTTGCATCATAAGATCTGAAAAAGTCCTTTTGAAAATGTCACAATAAAGTTAAATGTGGTCAGTGATTCCCCCATAATTATGTCAGTTTAGTCGAGTGACTGTTCTCTTCCAAAGTATATCCCTCAGTCTGCAGACATTAAAAAATCTGGACATCAGTCCAAAAGTCTGGACAGCTATTTAGAAATCTGCATGCTTAATCCCCTCCATTAGGAATGTGGGATATCACCACTCAGAATGAAATATTTCCCCCACAGTCAGATTCACAAGTTTCTCTATTCACAAACACACACACACACACACACACACACACACACACACACACACACACACACACACACACACACACCACCACCACCACCACCACCACCACCATCACCATCTGGGTGTTAAAAACAGTATCTGTAGTAATACAAGAAGCACATCTGGCTTTTCTGCAAAAAAGATTGGTTGATCCCATCCTACTACAGGTGTTGGTATCCCTGTTCAACTGCCTACATTCTGCAGGCTGATGAAGGAGGAAAATGCTGTAGTGAATCCAAATTTAATGGGCCACTCAGAATTTTATGGCACTGTGATGATATGGGCTAGTACCAACATAGCTGGCTGGAGTTCTGTAAAGAATGATATATCAAACTGATTTATACAAGATGCCTGTGTTATAAATGTATTAGAACTGTATGGCATTTGAATATCAAACTGATTTTCACAAATGTTTTTTTACAAATGTATTAGAACTGCATGGCATTTGAAAATAAAAATGTGTGTGTAAAGTTGCTAGTGTTAAAAGAATGTATCAACAGTGTGTCCTCCTGGGCAGAGAAGGAATATACATGTGAGACTGTATGTATTTATGTTAGCAAAGGACACTAGAAGAGAAGTGGTTAACCTCAGTCCAATTCGCTTTGGAAAATCCTTGAAATTAAATTAGCTGTTAAGCCATAATCATGGCATCCTGCTGTGCTGAATAGGACCAGAGATGGTAGGTCAGGAAAAAGCCTTTGTTCATTAGCTCAGTAAAAATAGGGGAAACTCCAGACACTGACATAAACATTTAGATATGTGTTGGTAGCCATCTATGCTAAATTCCTGTCTCAGCTTCAAAGAGGATACTGTAAGAACATAACGTCAAGTGACTAGATAAGGTCATTTTGCCAACCATCTTGGAAATTATATTTTAATTATTACAGAGAGTGTTCTCTCAGTATTGAGTATTCTGTCTTGGGTATGACAACAAGAAGGACCATTCACCACATCATCTGCCTTGCTCTGTTAAGTAAGTAGGGAATAGTTATTCTCCTAGATTCAGTCAGGAAAATAAAGTGAAGTTTAGTTTAGATATAATTTTTCTTTATTTATCTGAGTCTGTCCATCAATGTTATTTTCAATATTTCCTGTGATTTGAACTCTGTGGTTTACTGTAAATATATATTCAGTATTTTCATGTTCTTTTATTATTTATTATTAAATATATTTGATGTTTTTGTTGTGGCTGCCCCTTTTAGAAAGCATTTCTCTTTTGTCAATGCTTATATCTATTTGGTGGCACTGTGTGGCTACTTCTGATGGCTTAACTATCTCGGTCAGCTACTACCATTTGCATTACTATTAATATTACGCAGTATAATTGAACACCCTTTGTTTAGGGACTTAGAGTAGCTGGTTGTGGAGTGTCTGGAGGCAGTGATAAACCACCTTATACTCAGGACAGAAGGGGGTACAGCAGGTAAATCTGTGCCAGCCTGCCCCAGGTTTGTGGGTGTGTGTGTGTGTGTGTGTGTGTGTGTGTGTGTGTGTGTGTGTGTGTGGGTGTGTGTGTGTGTGTGTGTTTGTGTGTGTGTGTGTGTGTGTGTGTGTGTGTGTGTGTGTGTGTGTGTGTGTGTGTGTGTGTGTGTGTGTGTGTGTGTGTGTGTGAAAAATCAGATCTCACAGTGTGTGTGTCATCTACTTGAAGCAAGGATATGAAGCACTGGTTTAACAGAGAGGGAGCTGGAGGACTTGGCTTTGACACTCAGCTGAGGACATAACCCTGTAGCTGTGCTAGTGGGGAGACTTATAAGAGCCCTGGAGGGACACAGATATAAAGAAATCGTGACCTCAGGCTGACTGCATTCTCTGTGTGCTCTTAAGGGAAATTGTACATGGTGCACACAGCTGTATCTGGAAATACTGTGTGTATCTATTTATATTCCAAGTGAATTCAGGTTCCTTGATTCCTTGTCTCCAGCACAAAATAATAATGCCAAAATGGAACTAGAGACTTGAAAAGAGGTTGAAAAATAAATTCACTACCCAAAAAGGTTTGTAAACGTTGATGGAAGTTAAGGCAATATAATTTCCCTTTAAAAGAATTTGGAAATAGCTGACAAATGTACCTTAATGGAATAAAAGTCAAAAACATGAAACAGATGCTATAGAGCACTATGAATGAGAAGCCATAAAGCATCAGTCCTATGATCACTGTCCATAAGCATGCCATCTTCTATGGTAAGTTTTCCCAGTACCTGGTCTCTGCACCAAGATAAGGATCTGGATCATATATTGTATACAAAGGATTTCTTGCATCATCAGAAGTGGAAAAAACATGCAGTTATTCTGAGGGAATAAAGGCGACAATAATGTGTGCCAAATGGATGAAATAAAAAATTCTTATAAGTCTTAGACTGAGAGGCCTGTCCAAAAGTTGAGGCCAAAGTAGGTAAAAATTAAGCTTGCTGGAGAAAAAAAAGATGGTGTTATAATCATTTGACACTGTAAATCTTGGCTTTCTCTAGAAAATCGGAGAGCAGGAGAAATGGTGAAAATAGTAGATGAGTCACTGGGAACCATGTGTGGATAACAGTATCTCTCGGGTAAGTAACCTCCCAATGGAGGAATAAAGGAAAACAAGTTACCTAGTAGCTGGTCAGATATACAAAAAGGTCACAGGAAGGCTTCCCTGAGGATAGAACAGGGATTGTGCTACTGACTGATTGAGACACCTCTCATGAGGCACCAGATGACAGTTGCTGAACATGTGCATTACTAAGCTATCTTACCTCAGGTAATGATGTTCTGCTGCATGGTGATCAGAAGCAAATGCTCACTGCTAGATCCTCATGGATTCTTGACATTGAAGTAGAAATGGCTTTCTCTCTGCTTGTTTATGTAACAAACTTCTATCATTTTGTTAAACTAGGTGGCACTGGCATTAGAGTAAAGGTAGTTCTGGGGTACCTGTAAGGTGAAAAGGACAGCTTTCATTTCTAAGATATTAATGTGAGGACTGAGCCTTTGAGATGACTATGTGATTTGGATGGTCAGCTCCAAATAATGTCCCCAGCAACGGCAAAGCCAGGGCACATCACCAGGGAAATTTGGGTTTCAATGGTCTTCCTAGAGAATTACTGGATTCCTAAGTCCTCCATGTGAGATGTTGCTTGTACATATTCTGCCACTACCATCAAGTGGATTTGTAAGTTGGTCTCATTGTAAAATCCACTGAAAAATGTCATATGAAATCTTCAGCAGAATAGGAGTAGACACGATCATTCTCAGTACTCAGAGGGAAATAACTGCTTGGATGAAATGTTTTTCCAATTCTCTTGCTTATCTGCTTCTTGACCATCAAACCTTCTCCAAATGGACTTGCACCAGGCCATTACATAATGGTGGGGATGCACCTCAATATCTCTTAGAGTGACAGCCATCCAGAAAGGTATCATATAGGTGGACATCAGAAAATCTTTGCCCTCAGTATCATCTTAACAGCAATGGTATTTGGATTAGCCTTAACTCTGCAGTCTAGTTGGAGGGATGAACAATCCACAACTCCACTGATGATCACAATATCACTACATACATATGAGTGCACCACATATGAGTGTACACTCCCACACATTCCTACTATAATGGCTACCACCATCACTAGGTCTTTATGGAGCTTATCACATGCCTCAGGCTGCCTGAACATACTAAACCTTTCTTTGAGGAAACTAATGCAGCACACAGCTGATTACTCTTCTCCCCTGCCCCCCCCCCAACCATGACGGGCACATCCATCCTCCATTGCCTGTCCCATCAAATGCCCAAGCCACAAATCAAACTCAGGTTACTAATGCTGCAGTCAAGTTGTTATTCCTGTACACCACAGGTGCAAGCTGAGACAGAATTGCACTGAATGATCATCAGCACTGTTTAAAGATCTTGCCTGGAGGAAAAAAATGCTCTGCAAGACTGAGTGTCTAGAGTGCAGCTTATACATACAGGCAGCTATGCAAGCATCAACTGAGATTTGAGAAGTTCATTGTTATGAAAAAGGAATGAAAGAGTATAAGAAGTGATCATTCACAGATAATGAGACCTCATCATTGGAGCTACCAGACCCAGTAATCCAGGTTGGGAAAAAAACTGCAGCCAGACATATTCTGCAAATAGGGACATGAATTTGGTGATCACCATGTGGGTTGTTGAGAGACTTAATGGCAAAGGACACTTCTGCACTGTTTTGCAGTCTTAATGTGCAGTTATGTGTCCTTAAAATCCAAAGAGCAAATACAGTCTCCTTCAAATAGAAAGGGAATGCACTGTGAGTATGGTGAGAAACTCCTTTACTATCCATTAAATTAAGCTACTCAAATGGAGAAGGGGACTGATTTATTTTGATACAAAGAAAAACTTGAGGCAAAGCCTGCTGTCTTTGGTCAGGTGTGACCTCTTGGATGGCTGTATTTAATAGCAATCACTGAGCCTATGTTTTCTCCACAGCTGTTTGATGAGGTAGGATTTCACGAACAGTAAGAGACTGTGGTTTGAATAGGGAATGGAATGGTATAGTAGAACCTCTAGAAACTATGTCCTTTATCCACAATTTGCATATGATGGCCATCCATGCATTTTGGTGGAGGAACAGATGACCCCTCCTGCCTTGATAGGAGAGAAGATAGGTTCATAGGTTCATACTAGGCTACCTGCCCAAGGGCATTTATAGTTTAAGCTTTTGTTTTTTTTGGAGGATATTATGCCCATTATTTTGCTGTTTATCTGTCAAGCAGTGACTCTTCTGTGCAGTGACACTGAGATAATCCCTCTCCCATATATTGGTCAAGATTCCACTTGGTCCAGATTTCTCTTGAACAAACAAAGCCAGAGGTCTCGGCCTCATCATGTACCGGGATTTTGTTCCACAGCATCTCTATCTGCATCTGATGTCTGTCCTCTAGGCATGTCCTCCAAGGTTTAAGTCAAGGTTTAAGTTAAGTCTCTCTTTTATTTTTGAGATTTTGATTTTTTTTGAAGCAAGCATGACAATCAATTCTGGGTTGACATGGCCTTGTCAGTCAGGCAGCAGGCACAGGCAGACGGAAAGTGACTGAATAGAGCTGAAGTTCCTTTCCATTCGCATAGGACATATTTTTGAGACCCTTTTTCCTTTTGGTTTGAGAACTTTTGGGGCCTTTCCAGTTGCTGCAAGTGTTGTGATACATACATTGGGGGGGGCATTGTACTCAATCATTGGTCTGATGAGTGATGAGTACAGGGGAATGACACTTCCTTTGATCTGATGTGATCCTTCATGATCAGGTGGGCAATGTAGAAGGTCTTCCAAACTACTTTGGCAGTGTGAGTGTCAAATGAAAGGTTACAGGCAAGAACTCAGGGACAGATTTCAGACAAGCATGGTTCTCCTGGTCATTTTACCAAAAAATTCATCCTTGGGTCAGGGGCGATGACCATTCTGGAAGCCACTACATCTCTTGCCAGATCCCCTGAATTCACCTTTTTGGATGTGCTTAAATCACAACTGAAGCAGGATCTTCTGGTCCCTGCAAAACCAACACTGAAGGACTTCTGCTCTAATATTAGAGAGTGTGGTTGCTTCATTCTCTTCCTTTTCCATTTCTGCTTTTACTTTCAATCCAAAGATTAAACTCCATTGAAGGCTGCCTCCAAAAATTTGCCATGGTGATCTTGGCTACCACAGAAAGGTTGAGCCAGGTATAGTGATAAACCATTAGTCTTTTGCCTGCTGCCCTGGCAGACCCGCATACTGTACTGTGTGCAAGAGACACATGATCTGTGTGGCAATCAAACTAGTGTTGACAGTTAACACTGCACTCTGGTTATGAATATGGAGTTTGTTAACCTTTCAAGAGAGTGAGCAGCCTCAGCAGTTAAGTCCCTCAGGAAATGTAGCATATGAATCATATAGTATAATGGTGTCATGAAAAAGTCCAGAGATGAAACTCTCATTTCTCTGAGTCTGTCCATTGCATGGGACTCTTTGTCAGGTGCATGGACAGCATTGGTCCAAGGTCATTGATCTTCATAGGTTCATACTAGGCTATCTGCCCTAGGGCATTTATAAGCCTAGCCAGAATGTGTTTGGCTTTCGCCACCCATTTTAAATTAACTTTGCTATGCCCTTTTTTGAGGTTAGTATACTGTACCTCTGTCTAACAGTGACACAGAAGTGATACCCGGGGTAAACCTATGATCTCCCATCCACTCATCAAGATTCCTCTTGAAGAGAGTCAATGAGGGACTCTGCCTAACCTGGACTGGGATTTTATTCCAGAGTGAAGGGAGCCTCTGGGTTATGAATCTGTCCCTCCAGCATGTCCTATTTATTTAGATGCTGAGGTTCAAGTCTCTCGAGCGTGTACCACGATGGGATTTGGATTTTCTGAGGTGCAGCATGTCCATTAATTCCAGGTTGGACATGGCTTTATACGTCAGGCACAGATCGCCTCTGAACAGGCGGTATGCCACTAAGTAGAGCTGGAGTTTCTTTAACCGGGCAGCATATGGCATCTGTTTGAGCCCTTTGATCCTCTTGGTGAGGTACTTTTGGGGTCTTTCCAGTTGCTGCAGGTGTCTGGTAAGGTACATCCCAAAAGGGGCATTGTACTCAATTATGGGCCTGATGAGGGATGAGTAAAGAGGCACAATGACCTCCCCTGATCTAGATGTGAATCCCTTCATGATTAGGTGGGCTATATAAAATGTTTTTCTAACCACTTTGGCCACATGGTTGTCAAATGAGAGATTGCTATCAACTTGGGTCCCCAAGTCCCTAATTATTTCTTCTGTACTTAATGGATTACCACCTATGTGGTAATTTGTGGGCACTTTATTTTTGCCAAAGGGGATGACTATACACTTTTTGGCATTTAGCTTGAGGCCATGGCTCTGGCACCAGTTGTCTGTTTCTATGAGGCAATTTTGTAGGATGCTTGTGTCAGCTGGAGAGTCGATTATGGCGCCCAGTTTGCAGTTATCTGCAAACTTGGTCAGCCACAGTCCTTCCATGTTGGCCTGTACCTCCGAGAAATATATACCGAAAAAGAGAGGTCCCAGGACTGAGCCTTGTGGGATGCCACTTGTAACTGGTTTGGAGTCTGACATGGCTCCAGCAATTCTAACCATGTGGGTTCTATCCTTGGGCCAGTTTGCAACCCATCTAGTGACATAGGGGTTTACATTTAAGCTGGTGAGCTTATCTATAATGCCCGAGTGGGGTATTGTATCGAAGGCTTTTGCGAGGTCCAGGTAGGCTGTGTGGACCACCTTCCCCTCGTCAATGGCCTTGGTGACTGTTTCAAATAAATCAACCAGGTTTAAGAGGCAGGATCTGCCCTTAACAAAGCCAAACTGGGTAGGATCCAGTGTCTGTAGGTCCCCAATATCTTTATTTATGAGGTCCATGATGATCCTTTCCATAGCTTTGCAGACCAAGCTAGTCAGGCTTATGGGGCGATAGTTTCCAGGATCCGTTGAGGCACCACCTTTGTGAAGAGGGGCCACAGTTGCTGTACACCACTCTTTGGGTACATATCCTGTAGTAAGGCTGAGATTGAACAGTAGTTTTATGTTTGGGTTTAGCTCTTCTTGGAGTTCATGTAGGACGCAGCCCGGGACACTGTCTGGTCCCATTGATGCTGTGTTTTTTGCTTTGGAGAGGGCAGCTCTTACCTGAGCATCTGAGATGTCAGGGGGGCAGCACTCTGCTGGGATAGATATTTGCCCTTTTGGTGGGGAGGGGGTTTGCTGAACCTGTCAGCTAGGAGGTTGGCAATGTCTGTGGGTTTGCTGTATTTTTGTCATTTTGGACTAATTCTGAGCATATCTGGGAATTACCACCCAGGTTCCTAACATAACTAAAGAAAGCCTTGTGATTTTCCTTAGTGTCCTGTGCAATTTTTCTCTCAAGCTGGCTTTAGACAATTTTATGAGTGCCCGTAGTTTTTGCTAATACTGATCAGAGATGCCTTTCCTTTTGGAATTTTGCTCTATCATTTAGTAGCTTCCTCCTTCTATTGTATAGTTTGTTTATGGCCGGGGTCCACCAGACAGGACGTCTGCCTTTGGAGGATTGGGTCTTGGTTTTATTTGGGATCGCATGATCCATGCATTCCTGAAGGTGTTCATAGAATGCATTTATAAAGGATTCTGCGGTCTGGGCCATATTTTCCACAGGCCCGGGGGCTTTGAAGGATTCCACCTTGGTTTTGAGGAGGGTGAAATTTGCTTTAGAGAAGTTTTTCACTGTGGTTTTCTGGGCAGGGGCTGGTGTCAGGATGTGAATATCCAGTGAGATTAGTTTATGGTCTGATCTTACCAGTGAGGGATACACTTCTGGTCTGGAGCATAGAGTCCCCATGTTGGTGATGATCAGGTCCAGTATGTTTTCCCCTCTTGTGGGAGTGGTAACAAGTTGTTCCATAGCATTTGAGTTTATAAATTCTAGGAACCTTTGGGCTAGGGTGTTGGAGCTAGAGTAATGCTCACAGTCTATGTTTGGGTAGTTGAAGTTGCCCAATATAATGGTGGTTGGAGAGACCTTCATATTTTCCAGTGTTCTCAGGAAGGCCGAGTGGGGTTCCTGGGTTAGGGAGGGTGGTCTGTAGCAGGCTATAAACTGGAAGGCAGTTTTACCCACTGTTAGTGGCACATGGATAGTCTCTGATGCTTCGTGCTGTGCCACCAACCTGGAGGTGTGGGTATCTTTGATGAATATTGATACTCCCCCTCCTTTTGTGGGTCGGTCCAAGTTTTGGGGCCGAAAAGCATGGTATGAGGTATAACCTGGTAGTGCTGGGGTGCTCTCGGGAGCCTTAAACCAGGTTTCTGTTACTGCACAGATATCGATGTTCTCCATGCTAAGGAGAGTTTCGAGTGCGTGCATCTTGAGGTTTAGACTTCTGGCATTGAGTAGCATTACTCTTAGTTTCTTATCCCTTATGATACCTATGGAGGTGGGTTTGTCTTTTGAGCCTTGCCTAAAAAAGGCACTATGGGGGTAGCAAGAGCCTTTGCCAATATCCAAAAGCCCAGGGGTGACAGGTGCAAGCCGTCCCTAGTGAAGCATTGTGGTTTGTCGAGCATGTCATCCCAGGCTGACAGGCATTGGATCCCCTTTGAATGACACCAATACTTAAGCCAATTGTTGAAATTGATCATCTTGTCTTCATATTGTGGCATCATTCTTGGTGAGGGTAAGATGCTACTCAAGGTCAAGGTCATACCGACCTGGGCCACATGCTCAGAGAGCTCCTTTATGTCTCTTTTCATGTAGTCCAGGGAAGTACATCTCAGGTCATTCACACCAGCATGGACAATGACTGAGTCATATTTGTACTTGCCTTGGAGTGACCTGAGTGCTTGTGTTATGTGGCGGATCCTAGCGCCCGACAGGCAGCTCACCGTGACCTTCTCCTTGTTCAGCCTGGTGAGCGGACATCAGTGTGCCTGACGATAGAGTCACCTATTACAAGTGTATCAGGTGTGTTGTTTAGCCTTAAGGGCTGTGACTGTTCGGCACACTGGCTTTGTGAGCTATGTGTTGCACGTGTTTTGTTTTGGGGTAGCGGTTGCTTGGGTGTCTGCTTTGGAGGTCTCTGCTGCTTAGGCAGATTTTTATTTAGAGCCTCTGAGTATGTTTTTGTGTGTTTATGTGTTTGGTTTGCTATCGGGGTAAGTCTATGTGAGACTGGAATTGTACTGAGTGTGGTTTCCTTCTCCTCCTGACTGGTTACGCCAGTACTGAGTTGAGAGAGCTTAGCCTCCAGTTTGGCTATATGGATGCATCTCTCACATGTGTTGGAATTTGTTGGGAGGAGGAGAGGGTTGTCTGTGTACATGAGGCAGTTGTAACATTGCCTCATGATTCCCAGAATTACCAGCTGGACCGGAGAGAAGATTGACAACTTACCTTTGGACATGCTAGAATAGTATTGGGAATTCCTTTATAAATGAAAAAAAAAGGGCCAGTGGGGAACAAGGTACTCAAGAGGTCGTTGTGAGAGTGTAGTGCTTTTAATTTTTTAGCGCTGACTTATATAATTGCTTTAGTGAGCAAGTTCCTTTAGTGAGCAAGTGCCAGGTAACTTAAATGCAATGTGTTACAGGTAACTTGAATGCAAAAATAACAAACAGTAACTTTCTTTTAAGTGAAACAAGGAAATGAGTACAGTAAGCAATGCAGATATCACTAGGGATCCACAGAAGCACTGAAAAGCCATGTTTTAGGTGGTATTAGCGTTTCAGGGAAATAACAAGCAAACAAACAACAAGCATACAAACAGAGCTAGATTCAGCAGGCCTGGATCTAGTCTATGCTACAGCAAACAAGGTGTACCAATTTCAGTAAGAAACAGTTGAAACATGCAGGCACTATAAGCCTTTAACCAGAAATTCCCAGCTCAGAAGGGCAGAGTCCAGCCTCTCCTCCCACAAGAGTGCAGACCACGAACCTTCTTAATGTAAAATAACTGGCCTGAAGCCCAAGTGCTTAAACCAGAACTAATACACTTTTAGAATAACAGACACTGAGCCCTCAATCAGCAGTTCCCAACTTAGAAGGATGTAAGCTACCTGTCCTGCCACCACAGTGCAGGCCACAAACCTTCCTAATGTAAAACAACTGGTCTGAAGCCTAAGTGCTTAATCCAAAAGACTTAGATTGATAGCTACACTTTAATCAAGTTACTACCAAGCAGTAATAAATACAATTGAATACTTTAAAGAATGCCTGGATTAGTGCTCAGGTTATACAAACAAAGCTAGATTCAGCAGGCCTGGATCTAGTCTACGCTACAGCAAACAAGGTGTACCAATTTCAATAAGAAGCAGTTCAAATATGCAGGCACTATAAGCCTTTAACCAGAAATTCCCAGCTCAGAAGGACAGAGTCCAGCCTCTCCTCCCACAAGAGTGCAGACCACAAACCCTTTTAATGTAAAATAACTGGCCTGAAGCCCAAGTGCTTAAACCAGAATGAATACACCTTTAGAATAGCTGACACTGAGCCCTCAATCAGCAGTTCCCAACTTAGAAGGACGTAAGCTACCTGTCCTGCCACTACAGTGCAGACCACAAACCTTAATGTAAAACAACTGGTCTGAAGCCCAAGTGCTTAAACTAAAAGGCTTAGAATGAGTTACACCAAGCAGTAATAAATACAACTGAGTACTTTTAAGATGACGCAAAAGCAAAATAAAGTAGGAAGAAACACAAATACAGTAAAAGCAGATTATTTTTTTTTTTTCAGAAAAGTAGTAAAAACAATTCACATGCAGTGCAAGCTGGCACACTTGAGTATGTAGCAATATTTGTCCACACACAACTTCTTAATTATAGCCAGTACACAAACACACACACAAGCACATTTTTATTCAACTTGGAGACACACAAAGTAGTTCATAGTGTGGGGTACGTACATACCTCTCAACTGTCCAGAGTTTCACAGAATGCCCAGGTTTTTGCCTCAAAATTTCAGTCTGTTCCTCATAAAATGTTTGATTTTCTGACAAATCACTGGGATCATCTGAGGAATAAAACTGGTAAATAATGTCATACCTTTGAGTTTCAGACTTTAGAAAATGCATTTAATGTATACTCTCTTGTTCTAGCAATTTTCTAAGCTTATAAGAGCAATATTTAAAGCTCTCCCTATTTGTGGGCCTTTGTACCCCTATTATGTTAGGCTTTGTCCAGATTTCTTGAGTTAAGAGGTTCAGAGGCATGGTGGGGTATTTTACATTGAGAGTTGGCAGCTCATACCTATCTGATCACAACATAACCATCTCCAAGTGGCTGAAACATAATGAACTTCATCACAAACCTACAGAAGTGACCTTCTTATAAAGAAAGTAACATATGATCTTTCGCAGAAGAGAGTTATTACCACTGTAGTAATGTTATGCCATGCATACAAAAGGAAACAGGAGAACAGTCTCACCTCTCATGACACATTTACATAAACAGGATCCGCCTTTGAAAAATCAAAGCTTTTGTCTTAAAACATTTAAAAGAATTTTAAGAACAAGACCATGTAGCAGCCTACAGATGATGAAGTGAAACGACTGGAAATTTCTCATTTTTAGGAATGCAAGGCAAACGTTTTATACTCAATGGGTGCCTATACACACACGAGATACAGATTAGATTACTCTAAAAGTTCATGAAATGTTACTGGCCTTACTTTATATAAAACACCCTTACATTGTGCTCTTGGCAGCAAACACAAAGGAGTAGCTGCATATCCAATTCTAAGAGAAAATAACTTGCATGCCATTCCTTATATAACAGCACATTTACAAGAATACTAGCATCACTTTTACAAATGCAAGTAATGTCTATTGAAGACTAAAGCTGCAACATGAAGCCATATTCTGGGCAGCTTTTACATTCCCCATAATCAGCATATGATACAGTCATAATATCCAATTGCAGATTTTCAGTGGTTTCATTATGTCATTTTCATCTTCCATCAGTCGTGCAACTCATCCTAACTTCTGCAGTCATTCCATCTCTACAGCTTCATGACATCTGTACACAACTTGCATGGTTATTTTTATGTATCATATGGATAGATCTAACAGCAATTCAGGAAAGGAAAGGAAAAAGGAAAGGGAAGGGTGTCATCTAGGTGCATTTCTTTGTCAAGAAGCCCCACATCTGTATTTCCCAACATCATACATAATGACAGAAAACATACCTTTCACAGAATATGTAGTTTTGGATCTCATTCCATAATAAAACACCAACAAAAAGAATGCCAGTGTAGTCTGTCTGTCTAAAATGTGGGACATTTATGCATTCTGTGAACTGAATGACAAAATAGTATAGGCCATGAATTACTATAGAACAGTGCTGCCAGTTAGATTACCAATGTGGGACCCTATGCCTGAAACTGTGTCAAGTGTTATAGCACACGTCTCAGAGAATGTTAAGAATGTTCCCTATATGTTCTACTTATAGCTGGTGAGTACATAATTCAAGACATAGTGGTGGTATTTTCAAGCATAACAGAATCCATATTTTACTTAGCTAGAAGAAAATGCAGCTCTGTGGACCCCTTAGCTAATCCATTGTTGGACAACAAAGAGCATAGATGGACAAAGACTGTGTAGCAGCAAATGTTTGAAAGCAAGAGTCATCAGTGGAGTTAAAAAAGGACTCAGCCAGAATTGACATAGAAGTGTGGGTTTAAGAGGACAGTAGGGGAAGGAGGAGCCTGAAGAGTAATTATTCACAAAAAAATGTATTACTTGGGGCTAGTCAGGTAGTGGACAGATCCCCCACATGACTATTTGGGGTTACAGAAGGCAGTAAAGGTAAGTACTTACAGCAGGTTTTGGAATACATTTTACATGGTACCAGTTATGACTGTTAATAGAATGGATGTAGAATGGTACTTGTTGGAAATATATTGAGAAGAGAGTGAGCACTCAAACATGTGCCTATATAGTAGGGAAGTAAAGAAACTTAGTTTTAGTCCTGGTAGGTGATAAGGCATAATGTATTTGAATAAAAGGGTGGATACATAGGTAGCTGGAGTGGCACAGTACATCAGAATAACTGGGATGATACTCAGGTAGGTGGTAAGTCACAGTGCATCAGAATATCCGGGAGGATACACAGATAAGTCATGAAACACAGGGCATTAGAACTGGAAGGACATTCAGGTAGGGTGTGAAGCATAGTGCATTAAAACAACTGGAAGGATGCATAGGTAGGGTGTGAGGCATAGGGCATCTGACTATCTGGTCAATAATACAGGAGTCCCCCATGGGTCTATTGTGGGTCCCCTTCTTTTCAATGTGTTTATTAATAATCTTTATACAGCATCCCAACAGAGTACACTCATTCAGTATGCTAATGATTCCACTATTATCTCCTCTTCCAACAACTTCTCTGAGCTTCTAAAGATAACTTGAAACTCCCTTTAATCTATTGAATCTTGGCTAAACAACACACAACTTCTACTCAATCCCGAAAAAAAAAAAAACTAAACACTTACTATTCCCAGCAAAAACACCAACCCAAGACAGATATATTTGCAAAACAATACTGAAATCAAAGTAGTAAAGACAGTGAAATTACTAGGCATAGAAACTGATGACAAACTCTCCATCGAAAATCACATTCTTAATAAAAAAAGCACCTTAAACTTTGCAAGCTCTATAGACATAAACTATACATGGACAAGCCTACCAGGATTAAACTGGCTAACACTCTGCTACTACCTTCCCTCCCCTATGGAAGCCCCATCTTCACCAACCTTCACACTTCATCCCTGAACAAATTACAGTCTTGCTAATGTAAAATAGCAATATTTGCCACTAGAAAGCCAAATCATACACACTGCCTGGCCATAAAAGAAGTGAACTGATTTGAATTCCCCCATTACCTAACATACACCCAATGAACTTTTGCCCACAAACTAATCAATAATCCTTATAAGTGCCCTTGTCTTCAGAATATTCTAGAACCATACACCCCTCCCAGAAACCTTCGCTCTAGCAATAAACAACTTCTAAACATAATCAAACCCAACAAACGAGCTGGGTAAAGCTTTTATTTGTACTGTATTGCCAAACTATGGAATGCACTAGTTTCCTCAATCAATCAATTGGACACTATAAAATCATTTAAATGTGCACTAAAAAAACACTACCTTAACCATTACACCCGCCCATGCATACATATGAATATGCCAAACCACAACTGAACAACTCACACAAATACAAAAGGACTGTAGGGAACACTACATAAAAAAGTCCAAGTCATGCTTAAGATACCAAATAGAAAATCTCTTCCATTTAGTCACAAGACCTTTGAGCCTCCTGCAAAACTGAAGCATGTCCTCAGAAAATTGATACTTGAAAGGAATCTAAACCCTATCACCCAAAGTATCATTTGAAGGGTAGACAAATGAGGGTGAATGAGAGATCCCCTGTCTTGTGTGAGAAGATCCATCCTGTGAGCTAACTTGCCCCTAGCCAGCTAATATAAAAGGGGGAACCAGTGCTGTTTGGGAAAAAAAATGGAGTCACCAGCAAGATTTTGTATTTGTCCCATATGATCTTGTGCAGGACCTGTGGTAGTAATGGAAAAGGGACTAAGCATACAGAAACACCCCCTTCCAAGAAAAGGATATGCTGTCCACTTTCCAAGGCAGAGGACTTTGCACTCTGGAACAGAACTGGGGAAGTTGTCTGTCCAGAGGGGAGGCAAAAAGATCTACCTGAGGAGTACCCTACTGATGTACAATGTCCAGCAACACCTCCCTATGAAGCAACCATTTGTAAAGATTTGTCTTGGACCCACTCAAACAGTCTGCCACCAGATTGTGCTGTAACTTGATGTAAACCACCTAAAAGAAACAACTGATGGTGGACTCCAAACTCCCAAGCCTTTACAGCCAGCATGCAAAGAAAGTAAGATTTTGTGCCCCCTTGCTTGTTGCTGTATCACATGATTGTGGTATTGTCTGTGAAAATCCTTAGAGGACCTGGAACTCAAATGGAGTGAAAAGCCTAGAGAATCAGTTGGTGATAGGACCAAAGACCCTGATCTTTTAGGTTGTTGGAAGATGCTCCCCACCCGTGATCAGAAGCATCTGTGTAGTGCTCTTGAGTAGGGAGAGGAAACTGAAAAGGCAGACCTGGTTTCAGGGAAATCTGTCAAATCCTCCAGCGGATATTGCTACTAAGACAATGTAAGAGGGGGATGAGATACTCCAGAGGGTGGCAATGCTGAAGCCAAACAGTCTTGAGATACCTTTGAAATTTCTTCATGTAGATTTTGGCAAAGAGAACCATGGGAATGGTGGATGCCTTTTATCCCAGGGCTCGAAGAAATTCCCTTGCAGGAAGGACTGGAAGAGGAAGAAGAGACTGGAAACAACAGTCAAAGAAAGGACCTTTGGATGTGGGAGACAAGTCAATGTTGAAATGGACTGAATCCTGCAACCTAAAAACACCTGCTCCTGAGAGGGAGTCAGCACATGCCTTTAGAGGTTAATGGCAAACCCAATACTGCACAAATGAAGCATAATAAAGCGCAGATTTTGAAGCAGAAGCTTTTGAGAGGGTCTATTTCACATTGTCGTAAGCTGACAATATCGAGTCTGATATCGGCACGACAATATCGAAAGTGAAGAACATTGTGCAAGTAAACGGAAATCTCCGTAAGGGGAGATTTCCATTTACTTCAATGTAGTGCAGTCTTGGAGTTGGTATATTTAAGTAGGGGGGTGTGGGGAGTGCATGGGGACTTGCCCGCTTGCCTATGCCATTTAGTTTTTTTTTTTAATTTTTTTTTTTTTACGTTATTCAATGTTTTACTTAATTGATCAATAAAGTTCGACCTTTATTGATTCGATTAAGTAAACTTTCGATAACATGATATAGATGCTTTTGAGAGAGGGCTTCAATTAGAAGACAGTCCAAAAATGGCATTCTCTGAGCTCTACTGAAGACTACCACTGAGACCAGACATTTAGCAAAGACCCTTGGAACTGTAAAAAGACCAAAAGGTAAAGCAAAGGACCAATGAGGCAAGGAAACAGAGAAATGTAAAAACTTCCTGAAGAGAGGATTAAAAGAAATATGGAGGTAAACATCCTTTAAATCCAGAGATACCTGAAAAGCTTGAGGAAGCAACAGAAAGAAAAGTGTTTGAAAGACAACATCCTGAAGGAAGAGACCTGAAGCAAGGTATTGAGAAAGAATTGGTCTAGGAAGGGCCTCCATGACTTCACCTTCCTGGGAACCAGAACATTCTAGAATAAAATCCTGTACTCTGATGAGAAAAGGGAACAGGTTGGATGGTTCTCTCATCCACCGGATACCACAGAACCAAATGAAATTGTGGGAGCTGAGAAGGAAGAGGTTGAAGAAAGCCAGAAAATGGAGCAAGGGACTTCCAAGCTATAAAATAATCATTTTGAATGATGAAGAGAGAGAGCTAAGGTGTCTGTGATTATATATTGCCAAACAGGAAAGGAAAGGCTTAGCCTGAGGGACAGAGGAATCATGTCTGGTGTAAAGTGGAGGCTGGTTGTCTGACAGAGGCAAAATTTATCATGAAAAGAAGATTTTTGGATTCTAGCACTATGAGTGGGTTTGTATGGGAAAATCTGCATAGGAACCTTTTTGCTCCTTGCAAGCTGTCTAGGATGCCAATGGACAAAACAGTTTTATATGGATAGTTCCTCAAAACAAAGATTTGCTTCAGGTTTTGTATAACCTTACCCTTATCCGGAAGAGTTTTAAACAATTCTAGTTGTCTAAGGCGGGGTCTAAATGTTTTGCCTTAATATCCTCAGGTAAGGCTTGAAGGTCCAACCAAGAGTATCTCCTTATGAGAGAAGCAGATGCAGCTGTCCTAGAAGAGGCATCAGCAGCATCATACCTGCATTTAATGGAATGGTGAGCCACCTGAGAAGTAGAACTCTGAAGAAAAAGGGCAGAAGTCTTACTGTCTGAATCAGACATATCAGCCAAAATGCCCTCAAGTTGGGAGGGAAGAGCCAGGACATATCTAGTCATATGGGTATGATAATTAATGGCCCTGAAGGACAAAGTAGCAGAAGTATACACTTTTTTGCATAGCTGTCTATGTCAGAAGCTAAAAGCTTGGAAAAGGATAGCAATTTGAATGGCTTATCTGTGGACATGGAAACAGCAGCAGGATCAGATAAAAGATGATGATACAAAAATATTTATCATCCCCATGAACTTTATTGAATCTCTCTGGCTTCTTCAGGGACAGAGGTTGAGAGTCAGAAGTGAGAAGCTGCCAGAAATGTATCCAAAAAGGCAGTTAGAACAGGAGCGACTGCAGAAGGTCTGCGTGAATCCATTTTCAAGAGTTCATAATATCTCTTTTGAACCTCAGAAACTTGGGAATAGTGTCACTTAGTGTTCCATCATATGCACCACTATATCCCCAAAAGATAATTCCTCAAATGGAGAATCAGGCGACAGTGAATCTTCTTTATCAGACCTAAGGGTAAGAGAAGAGTGGATCTGGAAGGAAAATGCCAAGAATTCTTCACCATAATCCATGTCTTATGAGGAGAATCAGAATCCCTAGGCCTCTTGGGAGGGAAGAACAGGGAGAAGAAAAATGTAAAACACACGCACACACACACACACACACACACACACACACACACACACACACACACACACACACACACACATGCATGTGCGCACACACAGTACATGACAGATACATAAAACATACTGTGTTCACTATATATTAAATAAGAACTGAATTTCTTTTGAAATATAACCAAGGAAGTGATGTGCAACAGTGAGTTTCAAATTTTGCTGTCATTTAAGGTTAACAACTCTTGTGCTTCCCATGGGTCACTGTGTATCTCCCATGTGAGTGTATGTATACTCTATGATGTAGTAGCTTCCTACTCAGGATGAGTTTAATGCCTAGCATCTGTTGTATGCAAGTACAGCCTCTGGCTCCCCTCCAACTTGAATATGATAATGTGATTAACAGTAAACAAGTAATCGCTGGGAGGTTTGAACAAGATAGAAGAAACATGCAGGTAAAATGTTTGCTTTAAAAGAGTGTGTGAATGTATTGTATAAACATTTCTCATCATGGTCTGAGTCTTGGCTGAAAACAGAAAAGAAACAGGTCACTTAGTAAGCTGACCAAAATAATCATGCTCCAAGCATTTTTTAACAATATTACAAAAATATCATGAGCTTTTCTTTCTTTATTGACCATGTCATAGGTATTCCTGCAAAGTGCTGTCTTATTTTTATATTTACTATGGTAGGTTTTGGTAATGTATTTCATTATGTATTGGTTAACAGCTTTATTAAGCTATTGAACATGTTTTATGCTTCTGTTCTTTCCATCAATGCATATGTAGTTAATTGCAAAAGACTGTCTTCTCACACACACACACACACACACACACACACACACACACACACACACACACACACACACATGCAAGCACTTTGTGTTCCATGGTATGTATCTTACAAAACAGAATTAAAGATGATGAGCATGTACAAAAATACTAAATCAGAAGCCTTTAAAAAAGAACTGTAATATAACTACCATGAATTACTATGGACACAATTATTTTCTGTCCTGACTCAAATGTAGTTTGTTAAAGTAATCTATGTATAAAAAACTGAGAGATTTGGTGCTGTGAGGAGCATACCTCTCAAACTCTTAATGCAAGAAATCTGGACAAAGTCTAAAATAATGAAGGGACAAAGGCCTAAAAATAGGGGCACATTTTAAATATTTCTCTTACAAAGTTGCTAGAATAACAATATTTATATTATCAAGCCTTTTCTGAAGGATATGAAGTCTGAAACTCAAATGTGTGATTTGCCAGAAAAACACAAATTTTATGATGAACAGACTGAAAATATGAGGCAAAAATCTTGACATTCTGTGAAAATCTGGAGTGTTGAGAGGTATGCTGGGGGGGGGGCAGAAAAGTATACCCTTGCATGATTATGTTGTAAAGCTTGACTTACAGCGTGTGTGTATAAATTAACTAATGGAATTTGACAACTGTTGAATAGTAGATGACCACAAAACAGTGATAGCCTAACACAATGTGTCCAGACAATTTGAGAAAGTAACACTTCATTCAAGTGAAGAAGCAAAAAAAATATAAACTTTGTTGTTAGACAATAAAGTGATTTTCACTGAGGGGGCTGCAACACCACACATACATTAGGCATATGTAATACAATGAGTTCATTACATTTCAAACTAGAATGAATGCTGCTGAATACTACAACCACAGCCAAGTGTTAGTGTGTATTCACCTTTACTTGCTATAAAAATGTTGCAAATCTGCTGATTATAATTGTGGTCCTTTAAATTGTAACAGACACTTATTAATGGCAGAGAAAACTAAGTAACATATAAAAATATTTCCAAATGATTTTTCACAACATACTAAACTGACTATTCAGTGTCTACAGGCTGCTTCTTCCTTAGCAATATAATACATATCAATAATGGCACAGTCAGGCAAATACAGTGCTGTAACAAAGTATATGTCAATTTTACTGACTGAATTACACACACACACATACACACACACACACACACACACACACACACACACATACGCATTATAGATGTAAGGAAAGATGTGTTTATATATTTTCATATAATAAAAAATACTGTAAGAGGAAGTAACCAGAGTGAGGTCATAATCTCTGCATTTAGGTATACTTGCATATCTTTTAGATTGCAGGAAGTGCTGATTTTTTAATTAAACATAAACACATACATACACACACACATTGTATATTTCTAGGTTTATACGTATATATTAGGCTTATAACCACAAGGGTTTCTATAAGTCTAGCCATGCATCCCAAACAAATCCAACATGTTTTGTGACTTAGGGGTTATTTTTAAGAGTCTGTATAAGCTATGACATGTGTGGTCAAACATTTCTAGGTTGCCTCTATCCATTAGGGCATAGGTGACAGACCAGGGGTAAATTTCCAAATTTCCAGCCATATATCTAGGTTAGACTTGAATAGGGTCATGGAAGAGCTTTGCTTCACATGGATAGGAAGCCTGTTCCAGAGAAAGGGGTATTCTCTGTGACATATACCTGTCCCTCCAACACATCCTATTTGTGTTGCCAGCAAGGTTTAATTCCCTGGATCAGGTAACTCTTATGCTATCTGTTTTTGCAGATATGCAAAAGATCCATCTGAGTGGGATCCTGGGATGCCTTATATGCAAGACATAGTTCACCCCTCAACAGTCTGCAGGAGACTGAGTATAGGGATAGGGGTTTGAGGCAGTCCTCATATGTCATGTTGTTAGCAGCATGTATTATTTTTTGTGAAGAATCTTCTCTGTGGACATTCCAGTTTTGCATGTGCCTGATAAGATACATACTGAAGGGGGCATTGAACTTAATGATGGACCTGATGAGGCTGAGCACAGTAGAATGATGACTTCCTTGGACCAATATGCCATTCCCTTGCTTATATGTTGGACAACATAAAATGATTTCCTTATGACCTTAGACTCATGTTGGTCAAAAGCCAGGTTGCTGTCTAAATATGCCCCCAAATCTCACCCGAATTCTGGGTCAGCTCTTAGGGATGTTTTATCAATGAGGTAGTTTCCTGGGGTAGCCATCTACCCAAAGGATACTATTATGCATTACTTTGCTCTGAGTTTTGAAATGTATCTATGGCACCAGTTATTTGTCTTTATTAGCCCTTCCTGGGAGGATAATAGTGTCTTGGGGGTGATTATATGACTGCTCCCATTTTCAGTAATCTGCAAATGCAGTCAGCCTGAGGTCCATGATATTGGTCTTGACTTGTAACAAGTAGATGCCAAATGGCATATATCTATATATATATATATATATATATATATATATATATATATATATATTTATATATATATATATATATATATATATATATATATATATAATGTGTGTGTGTGTGTGTGTGTGTATGTATGTTCAGTTCATCCCACAATCATACCACTGTCTTTCCTTATAAGAAACATTCTTCATAATTAGCTCACCACCACACAAGGAAAGAAGCCAGTGATTACGTTTATTTTATTAAAATTATTGTCCAGTCCAGTAGTAGATTCACAATGTAGCCCCATAAAACAGGTAAAATAAGCACACACTGGATCCAATAAAATCTGTTTAGCAGCAAATACAAAGCATAAAATGTAGACTTTTCTAGTGCCTCAGCTCTTCAGCCTTTACAGAGTATATCCCTACTTCACATATTCTATCTGTAAATAGCATGATTACAAACAATTAACCAATCATAGACTTAAAATAATTAAAGAAAACATTTCCAATTACATTCTTGATCCATTCCAAATGGAAATAAAGCATTAAACTTCAGAATTAAAGTAGATTCTAACTTCCTTTTTTTTAATATCAAAGTCATAGATTTATTTTACTTGCCCCAAAATTGTAGCTTTAAGCCTTGTATATTTCCACTGTGACATTCTTTAAATGTAATGCAACAGGACTTTCTTCTTTACCCTTCTTAACATCCCTAGCATGTTCCTTCAACCTTTGTTTGAAACGTTTTTTATTTCCCCTATGTATACCTTACCCCAGGGACATTTCAAACCATAAACTATTCCAGTATGGTCACAGGAAAATCTCCTTTTACAAGTAAAATACTTTTCATTAATTTTTATCAAAACGTTTTACTACATACTGGCAACAACTGCAATTTCCACAAGGGAAAGTACCTGTTGCACCTACCCCTAAACTTCTATGAATTACAGGCAGCTGAAACTTGCCATGCACTAAGAAATCTCTTCTACTTCTACCTTTCGAATAAGCTCATCCTGCAATCATACCACTCTCTTTCCTTATTATAAGAAACATTCTTCATAACTAATTATCTGAGCCTTCAAAATTCTAAGTTACTCATATTCATTATTTGAGGCTTCAAAATTCTGTGTTCCACTCTATTCAACACAAAGGATTTGGCCCACATTTCATTACAAAGAACTTTTTAGCATATATTCATGGAAATAATGCTGAGTAATATAAATCAAAAAAACTATTTTTGAAGTATAACCATGTTGGGAGCTTCCTAATTGAAGTTGAAAGTAGGTGTGCCACATTTTCCCAGTTTGTTCAATATCATGCAATTATTCCTTTCACTCTTACCTCAATATAAGCAAGACTCTATCAAAAAATGCTGAATAGTATTAATCAAAAGATCTCATTTTTTAAGAATGAACAAACAGTTAATGACTATGCTGAAAACTTCCTATCTGAAGTCGTTACTGAGTGTTCCACATTTTCCCAATTTGTTTCACATTGTGAGAGGTAGTGTTCCACTGTTTGAAGACAAAAGGCTGAAACCTATTTCTACAACATAGTATACAAAATATGGAAATACTGATATAGTATATAACACATACTACAGGAAGTCTTCTTCATTCAAGGGCAATTAATTTACAATGAAAAAATAAATTTTTGGAGTATGCTATCAACTTAAACCAACTCAATCATTTTTTGCTTAGTATAATTGATGCACATCTTAAAGTCTTTCAGAGACATGCATCATTTTCTGACAGTCCCCAGCCTTGCCACCCCAATTTAGGTTAGGCTGTCATGATACTCTGAGTACTTTTACCTGCATGCCCTTGGTACTCCCAAGAGCATCAGCAATTAGTGTCTTGGCATTCCAAGGATAGAGCCAGAGGTATGTTCATGGCACTCCACATCACATTTAGGTTAAGGTTCCTAAGAGTCTCTAATCTTGTCAGTAAAAGCACTCTCAAGAAAGGCAAAGGTGTTTCTAGTTATGGACTATAAGCCCTCCTTTTCACAATAGCTTTCCAGATGTTCCATTAACTGTTCTGTTATATCCTTTTATGAACATATTATAAAGAGGTTATTACCATAACATATACATTATACAGTACATGGAAATAACATTTCTAACATAGTAATCAGCCATATGCCCCTCTCTATCTCTGTCTCTCTACAGATGTATGATGCATAATATATATGCATATAGATATAGATATAAATATAGATATAGATATAGATAGGTAGATGCACACATACGTGTGTGTGTGTGTGTGTGTGTGTGTGTGTGTGTGTGTGTGTGTGTGTGTGTGTGTGTGTGCATATATTTTGATTTATTTATTTTTTTAAGATTCATTACATAATACTCCAATACTGATGGTTAGCATCTGTAAGTTTATTTATTCTGATATAATTTTTGTTTAATTAAAACTATTTTCTATTATACAATGAAATGCAATGTATGAATGCTAACAGTGTTGCTATCTGACTTAATCCTGCTGGTTATGGATGATTACTTGATGTGCTTACAATGTATTTAAAAAGAATGCGTAGATTGCACTGATGGTGTTATATTAAAGCTGTCTAAAAGTAAAGTTTTCTTTGTTTTTATCTGTTTGCATTTTTATGACAAGATCCCTGCACAAAAAATTTGGGGCTGTTCTCATTATTCTGTGTGTCTCTTTCCCTCTTATATATGCAATATGTGTATTATCAGCTCAATGCCTCTGAAGAAGGGTTTATGTCTGAATTATCTAGTCTTAGGAATAGATTAGTAAGGAGGGGGGTACAAAGAAGTGGACTTTGATGTCGTGCTCGGTGAACTACCAATTGTGAGGGAAGATATAGCACAACTGTATTTTTCCAAAGAGACCACTCTTATTATGACTAGGAACACTAATGTCTGATATATCAAGATTATATCATACCATACTAGGGAAATCACAGAAATTATAAAAAAAATTGGGGAATTTTAATGGTTGATCTGAGTATAAAAGAAGTAGTAGGGGAAACACCTCACTCATTTACAATTACAAGACATGTTTGAAAAGACTATTATGTTATCTGAAGGAGTTTATTAATAGTAAATATGGTGGGATCTAGCACTATTGAACAAAAGTTCAATAGTCCGAATCCACAATCACCGAACACACTTTAATGACAATGCTTTCACCGAAAAAGCACTTTCGTTAAAGTGCATTAAAAAAAAAACAAAAAAGAAACAATAAATCTACTTTTATGCAGGGGGGCAAGCCCCCCTACTTTAATATTCTCACTCCAAGATCGCACTACAGTGAGGATTAGGGAATATGCCCATATCTGCACCGTAGTACAATCTCCGCAACAATCATTCCCCCACAACTCCCTCTAGCTGCAGGCATACTTCCGCGAAAGTGCTTTTTTGGTAAAAAGCACTTTTGCAGAAGTATGCCCGGCCGTTTGTGTTTTGGTTAATAATTCCTTCTGTAATTAGTACAGATCCCATATGGTGATAGCAATGTTACAACCCCATGTTTGAAGTGCAGTTATTGCAGTCACATAGACAGTAGTGGTTCCTTTGAAAATCTTGATGCAGGGTATAAATATGTTAGATGCAGACTGCTTCACACAACACGTGGTCTATTTGGCACATTGTTTACAATGTCAGTCTTTCTATCTTGGTAAGACTGACACAATGTTGTAAGATTGGATAAAAGAATATTTGTACAATATTCCTACATGTTCTGTTAATAATGCTCTTTCTAAACATGTTTTACGTACTGATGAACAACATGTATTTATGTTTTTGTTTATTGATATCATTAGACCTAGTGCACTTGAGGGAAATGTAAAGAATATGACTGAAACTGCAGAGGTTAGGTAGATTATTAGGTTGAGGGCTGATCAGGGTAAAGGTTTAAATGAAAAAGCTTCTTTAAAACCAGTTCTAAAAGGACATAGTTTAAGGAGCTGATAATTATTAACTATTTTATGGTTACTTGTTTTATATTTTTTATTTTTTCTCACGTTTGACTAATTGATACATTTTATTACTACAGCAACTGAGATAATTGATACATTGCTATGTTTGTTTGTCTTTGCATGTTGATTGGTCCGTATATGTTTGAATTGTAATATAAACACATGGTACGTTGGGTATATTTTTAATGGTCTGATGAAGCTGAGTGTGAAAGTGCTTACCAGTGTTTACTTAATCCAAGGTTTGTTTGTTTGTTTTTCCGTTTAATTAAATTAAAAGTTTTATGGTTCCTTTGACTGTGTTTTATTCCATTATTATTTTTCTCTGTTTCAATTTAAAATAAAGTCTAAAAAAAGTCACCATATGCACTTCTAGACAATCTTCAGGGCCCAGGTTCAGTCACTATACATAAAAAAGACTACTGGCTTAGTTACGACTCTGCAATACAGACTTAAAGCAATCCATCCTCAATCTCTCTCATGCATGAAAGACAACCAAACAACATGTACACGTAAATATCAGTTAGAGAGCTGTGATTTTAACTGTCACACACACCTTGCAGACCAGCTGTGTGATCAGATTAGAAAATGGATCCTGAACTATGTAAACCAAGAAGGTGGGACACTGCCCTAATTTGGGTGTGATAGCCCGATTTTAATGTCAAATCAGGGCACTTGATAGCTGTGATGAAATGTTAAGCAACATAACACATTTACCAGTTGCTACAATGCAGTACAGTCATTACTGCTATCTAGTCATCACGTAAGTGAGGTAGCTTACATCAACAAGCATTATATGCAGTAGTGATTAAGCTAAGCAAGTGCCGCAGATATGCTCATTCAAGAGTTTTCATGTTATACAGCATGGTGCACTGCAATTAGTAATGCCTCTTCTTTTGAAGAATTGTGTTCATTAGCTTATAGCCCAGTGTCAGACGAATAATACTGTAAATTGTATGAGTGAACCATAGAATCTGCAACATTATTATAGTTAATAACATCACTATGTAACCTTATCAGCCTATTTGAGAAAACAGGGGGGGGGTCACATAATGACTACCGATGGACAATTTTAACTACGTGCATGTATAGTAAGTAACCATTCTTCAAGTGAATGTAGATACTCTAAATTCAACTCTCTGAAACTGTTTTCAGTAACAGTGGAGCTTTTGCTTTTCTCTATTGTTGTGGAACCTTAGAGTAGGCCTCTATAAACCCAGGGTGATGGGAGAGGGTATTCCACACATGGGGGTTTAAGTGGCTTTGGCCTTTCCCCTTGCTTGCAAAGCCTTCCTCTGATGATCGCTAAAAGTGGCTTCAGCAAGTTGACTTCAGGGTATCAGCATTTGGTAACTCTGTCATCAGACTATCAACATGATCCCTCTGGCTCCTGTCCAAAGTCATGCAGAAGAGTAGTAGTAACTAGTAGATATTTTTACAGCTTGATTTTGTGGGGTAATGATGTAACTGAAAGTAATTAATGCCAGTACATCAAGAAGGCAAGAAGACTATAAGACAAGAAAGAATCAAATGTTTTGTAGTTGATGGCTGGGCTGAAATGCAAACTCTGCAGGTATTACAGAAGGAATGGTAGTTATTAAAGATGTAAATAGAAATACTTAACCAGAATTCTGTAAAAACAGGCAAGGTGATGATGATACTGGTAGTGTACACTGCACATGAATACTGACACAGTCCTACTTACAGCAGGATATACAAACAAATAGGACTGATATCATGCAAGTAATACAACATTAATCCCAGTAGCTGCACAGCTTAGATACTGCTAGTACTAAGTACAGACCTAATTATGTTGTATTATAAATAGCAATATGACACAATTCATAGGTTAAATGATGTATATAATGGCTGCAGTGGAATTTCAGTGGAAGAATACCCATGATGCACCTATCTTAGACAACATTGAGATTATCTCTTATGCCTTATCCTTCATCCATTGCTGCATATAGTCTTTGGTGAAGCTTGCAAAGTCCACAAATTATTATTATTATTATTATTATTATTATTATTATACGTTTGGAATCAATATTTGGTTTGTACAATGCATAAACTATCATTTTCAACTCAATGCAGTCAGCACAGCCCAGAATAGGAAGCTCATCTACGCTTAGCAATAGGAAAGAGATAGGATGCCCCTTGCATCTGCTGCTACAGTTTGTATATGGATCTGCCCAGAAAACTATAGGACTGTGATAACAAATATCATTAATAAGTGTTCTATTTAAAAATGATTTGTTATGCAAACATAGCTAATAAAGCAGTAAACTTAATACAATGAGTAAAATGGGAAAAGATGCAATGCTTGGTAAGCTGAGAGGAATGGAAGCTTTGTTTTTTTTCCAGAAGAAGCATAGCTAATAAAGCAAGTTTGTACAATAAACAGGCAGCAAGGGTGAGTAAGTATTTTATAGTTCATAGTTCATAGTTCGTATATCAGCTGATAGTTGAATAAGTAATACATAGATACAATACTGGGGTAGCAGTAACAGTGAAGAGGTTACTTTAGTGATACGTCAGTGGGATGGACAAAGAAAGAGCAATTACATTGCTTACCTCTAGGCATTGTGTACTGAACATTTTACATACAACAGATGAGACAGAGGGTCTTATTGCTGTGATTCTTAGGGGAAAATCCTTCACAGCATATCAAAGATGCATCTGTTAGTTTTAGTAGCTGGTGAAAAACACAAGCAGCTATGGTTCCTTTAAATCATTCTGTAAAATACAAGTCACGTTAATTCAAATGTTATATGTTTTAGAAATCTTATTGCATTAGCTTAACTTTAACTGCTTAACTGTTTAGGGAAAAAACATTCACTCTGTTGGTAACAAAGTTTTATGGTCTTGAAATATTGGCCATATTAACATTTATCAAAGCAATGCTAATTGTGGAGTTCCTTTATAAATGTTGTTGCTTTCTAGCAGTAAGCATCCAGAAAGCTTGCAAGACACAAGTAGCACAGATACAAAACATGTGCCTTTCATAAAATTAAAGCTACTATATGATTAATTCACACTCATTTCATCAGCAATGCAACAGCATGGTCACATTTCTTGGCAAGACTTTAAGTCAGTTGCTATGTAACCTAGCTTCTTAAAAAACATTGCATTAAAGAAGAAACTTAGAATATAATAGATTTAAAAAAAAAACTAATGTTGGATTTTTCACCCAGTTTATCAGAACACTGTGTAACTGAAGCAAATAATAACCCTTAAGCTAGACTGAAATAAAAGAAATGTAATGTTAACATTCAGCAGTGTAATAGTAGCTTTAGACAGTGTAACAGAATCACTGGTTACCTGGCACAGCTACCTAGGTGAGTGAGTGTAACAAGGATGTATTAGGAATAATTAATGAATCAACAGAGCAAGATAAAGTATTCGGTAATAGAAGCACTGATGCATAGCAATAGCAACCAAGGCAACAACGAAACAAAGGCACGCTCCAGTCTAGTCAGCATTGTAACTTTTATCCTTAAAGTAAACGGCATTACAAATTAGGGGGTATAAACCCTTATGCTTCTTGTTCCTCAGAACAGACATTTAGACAGGCTTATTGACTGTATCCACTTGTATAACTTGATTGACAGCATTTCATCCTCTAAGTCCAGTGTAAAAAAAAGGAGAGTTACTACTTACTGTGTTTTCAAAAATGATTAAAATGTTGTTCCCCGGTCAGGAGTATAAAATTACTCTTTTGTAATGGAGGTCTTTGGCTAGATTTCTACAGGCATCCATCTAGGTGCAGGTATGGATACAGCCAGGATAACCCATATGCAGTACAGGAAATCCATCTCTTGAAGAACATAGTGATAACACTGCATTTAAATGCAGTAAGACTTGTCACTTAGATAAGGAAAGCAATGATCATATATACATCAATTTGTATGGCAGATTTAATGTCTGTTAGGAAAGTCATAGATGGTGAATAAATAGGATCCCTCAAAGGCTGCCTAAATGACAAGTTAATTTCACTTCCATCCACATCAAGCATGTTTGACTGCTTTGTAATATGTTACTAAATTCACTGCTCTGGATATAGATATGTGCATCACTGCAGGCCTGGCTGTTATGTGACAATGCCACAAGAAATGCCTATTTTTTTTAAATATAGCAGAAGCATTTGGTCTAGCTCAACAGATTTTTTTTGCAATAACTTGTATGCATGAGAAATAAACATATAGTTTTATCACAAGACTGTGGTGACGAGCACTTAGCTACTTTTTAGTAGTATACGTCATTACACAGCCATCAATCAACATGTTTCCAAGTGCAGGTTATGATCAATTCATAGCCTTACTGACTGATCTACAGCACAGCAACTCTCTTACCTGCTTAAATCATTAGTTATATACATCTGTCTAAATACAGCAAAACTTCTAAATAATGTACCACACGGATAAGGAAGGCCAGAATCACACAGAAGTGGCTGACTGAAGCTGTGCCACATCAAAAAGCAAGACAAGTTTACTCATCTGCTGGTGATGGTATAAATTAAGGGCTGAAGGGTATATTCTGGAATGTGGGACTGCTATTTTCCTGAATTGGAAGAAATAACTACTAATTAAGGGGTAAAGGGAGGTGTCAGATACTACTCCTGCAAGAAACAGAGTTAAAATATGAGAAGGAGCCCCTTAAGGTCAGACAAGCCACTGTTAAAGGAAAGTGGAAATGGTGCTGAGAGTAATATTCGGGACATGTTTCCTTATTCAAATGTATGCAGTTAAAAGAGTAATGAAGGCAGAGAGCTTATATGTGATGGAGAAACCTGAAGGAAGGCCAAAGAAACTGGGCATCATCGGTTTCCTGATTAATGATGGCATAACTTTGTAATGCTGTTATATAGGATGGGGTGGAAGCAAATGGAGGAGGACTGGACTTCAAATTGATAGGATGAGATTATAATACTACAGTGGAAGCCAACGTTGACAGATTGTTTGGAACAAAGAAATTAACAGATTCTGATGGAAGGTGTGACGCCCCTGCACTGGCCCAGTAATCAAGGAGCCTCAATCCTCACCACTAGCACCAGTGAGGGATGTACACATTGGGAGGATGACAAGTACAGACACAGTAAAGTACTGTTTCCCTTAAGAGCAGGCAGAGATCACAGTCAGTCTGGGGCTGGTTTCTCCCTCTTTCTCCAGATCTCTAATAAGACTCCACATTAGCACAGCTATACAGTTGAGTCCTTAGCTATGGTTCCAAGCCAAGTCCTCCCAGCACTGTCTCTGTCCAACCAGTGCTTCATGTCCCTGCCCAAGTAGCTGACACACACACACACACACACACACACACACACACACACACACACACACACACACACACACTTTGAGATTCGATTTATACACAAACACACACCTGGGAAAGGCTGACACAGGTATACTAGCTGTGCTCCCTTCTGTTCAGACCATAAAGTAGTTAGCACTGCCACAGAACCCCATATCAGCTACTTTAAGGCCCTTCCCAAAGGGTGACCAATCTTACTGTGTAATGTTACTATTACCCAAATGGTAAGTGTGACCAATACTTTTAAAGCTAATGGAGTGGCCTATACAGTGTCACCACATAGATATGCAAGTACTCTAAAAGCTTAAATATCTCTAAACAAACCAGCCACAATTAAAAGTTTTAAATATATTTAATAATAAATAATAAAAGAACAAGACAATATTCAATAACAGCACAGTGACTACAGAGTTCAGAATCACATGAAATATTTTAAAACAACACTGCAGGACAGTCTCAATTAAATACAGAAACATCTAAACTAATGTTTATTATATTCCTATCTATCTCTAAGATAGATACTATGATCTAAGTCTTACTTACAGAGTAAGGCAAATGCAGATGAGAAGTGCTGAAGATGGATGTTTTCAGGTCCAAAGACAAATACAAAATGCCAAATCTCTGAGAGAGTTCCCAAATTAATATCAAAACATTACTGCTGGGTCAACTGAATGACATCGTTATTTGTTACCTCCCTCTAGTTTCCAGGCTAAACAGGTACCAACAGAATTCAACATTTCTCTCTGAAAAATACTTCTCTCAAAAGTTTGCCTAGAACTGAAGTCATAAAACAATGAACACTTTTACATTTAGAACCTAATAATTATTTCTGTTGCCAGACAATACGAAAACCTCTAGCTGTAGACAGTGTCTGCTTGCTGCACTGAAACTAACTTTTTTATAGCATATTGTAAAACACTTTAACTTATTTTCCTGAAGTTTTGTAAGTTAACTCTGTATGTCCAACTTTTGCTATTAATATAGTTTGTATACATTTCTGTTCTTTTCCAGTAGGGTACACTGTGGTTACATTCTTGAAGCTCAGTACATAACATACAGTTCAACACACACTTCTGCACCAGTAGTTTAATATCCACATAACATATCTTACATTTGTAAGACAAGACTATGGATCATATTAATATTCACAAATGACATATGATTATTTACAAAATTTCAGATAGCTGGACTGGCAGCCTCACAATCCCCCCAACCTAAACACAAGCTAGTTTTTCAAGTGACACTTGCGAAACATTGCTTGGTGGGTTGAGCCTTTCTGGGAATACCTTACCCCATTCTCTGTCTTGAGAGCCCACCTGCATTGGGATTGTTAACCCCACTGCGGTGCTGCATGTCAAATCATATGCCTGAAACCTAGGCTCCACCTTAGTAACTTGGCATTTTGCTGGCTGGCTCAATGTAGCCATGTTAAGGGATTGTGGTCTGTAACTACAGTGAATGTCCTTCCATACAGATAAGGCTGAAGTTTCTGCAGTGCCCACACTATGGCTAGGCATTCCATTTCTACAGCTGCATAGCATTCCTCCCTGGGTTGGAGCCTACAACTGAGATAAACCACTGGGTGCTCTTCTCCCACCGAAGAAACTTAAGTACAGCCCCCACCCCATTGTTTGAAGCATTCACCTGCACAACAAATTATTTGCTGTAATCTGGACTGGCTAACACAGGGTGCCCTTCCAAAGCTCCTTTAAGCTTCTGGAAAGCCTGCTCAGATGCTGGGGTCACACTACCTTGTCTGGCCTGTTTTTCCTTGTCAGGTCTGTGAGGAGAGCAGCTATGGTACAATAACTGGAGACAAACTTTCTGTAGTATCCTGTTGCCCCTAAGAATGCCCTCACTTGCTTTCTGGTAAAAGGTGCAGGCCATGCCTGAATGGCTTCCACTTTGGCAGGTTCTGGCCTGATTTTACCACTCCCCACTCTATGTTCAAGGTAGGAGACCTCTGCTAAACCCATCTGACATTTGCTGGGCTTAATGGTCAACCTTGCCCTCTGTAGTCTGCCCAGCACCTCCCTGACATGCTGAAGGTGCTTTTGCCAGGAATGGCTTTAGATGGCAATATCATATAGGTAAGGTAAGCAAGGGCAAAATCTCCTGCTCCTGCTAGGATATGATCTACCGGCCTCTGGAATGTTGATGGGGAATTATTCATCCTATAGGGCATCTTTGTGAACTCATACAAGCTAAAATAAGTCAAAAAGGCTGACCTCTTTCTAGCACTGGGAGTCGAGGGCACCTGCCAGTAACCCTTGGTAAGATCAATGGTGGTAAGATACTTAGCCCCATCCAGCTGCTGTAGGGCTTCATCTATCCTAGGCATGGGGTAAGCATCTGACTGTGTGTGCTTATTTAATTTCCTGTAGTCCTCACAGAACCTGGTGCTGCCATTCTTCTTTGGTACAAGCACCACTGGGGAGGCTCAGGGACTGCTGGACTCCTGAATTACTTCTAGTTTCAACACTTCCTGTTTCATCTCCCTCGGACTCTGTTTGACTCTCTCAGGAACCCTATAAGGGACCTGTCTAACAGGCCTTTAGGGTCCTGTATCCACATGGTGCTGCACCTGGTGGGTGCACCCTAGTTTCACAGTGAACATGTCCCCAAACTCCTGTAACACTGCTCAGATTTCTCAAATCTGTGTAGGGGATAGCTACTGGGACATTGCTATCCCTTCCCAGGAAGTCTAGCATCCTCTGACAGCAGTGCCTCACTGTCAGCCTGGGTACTACTACTCACCTTTTGCCTTGCAGTCACTCTGTCCAAGAGAACATCAGTACCCACAAGGAGCTGTGGCTTACTTTCAGTCTCACTGTTACAGAGTAGCTCCCTCCTTGAAATAGCCACCTCACCAGTCTTGGCTACAAGTATGCGGTCTGACTGGGTCTCTCCAAGCCTACCAGACCCACATGCTTGTCTCCAAGCCTGACTGCATGTAACTGCACAAACACATGGTACTGCCTTATCAAAATCATTCCTAGCAGAACATCTGCAGGGATATCCTCAAACACCCCTACTTGCTGGCTTCCTTTTCCACCCTCCCAGTCAATGTGAACCCTAGCCAAAGGTATTTGGAATGGGATCCCTCCTAAAGCTCTAACTGGAGTAGACTGCCCAGGCAAGTAGTGCTCCTGTGTAACCATTGCAGGCTTCACAATAGCTATGTCAGAGGCTGTCTCTCTCTCTCAGCAATGGCCTCTTTGCAATTGACTATGATAGGATATAACCTCTTATGGTAGTTTGGTACCCTTATTATCTCATGACAACCTACTGTTGGCATTTTGTCTTTCCCACTTACTGGCTCTCTCAACTTTGTTCCTCACCTTGCCTCCATGGACATCTATATGTCACATGGCCCCACTGGTTGAATTCAAAACATTTAAGCCTAGGTCTTGGATGTGTACCTGGACTAGTGGCTTTCCCTACTACTAACAGATTCTGTTGGGGCAGTCTGGGCTACCCACCATGGGTTCCCTTAGACCCATGAGTAGCACTGGGTGTCCCTTTCCTGTACAGTGATGCCCTGCTTGCTAGGTATATGTCTCCCTTCTTCCCCAAGTCATCTACAGTAGTGCATTGTCTATCGGCTAACCAGATTCTCATGTCCTCAGGCAAAATAATAAGGGCTTGTTCCTTCACCAAAATGTCTGCCAGACCTTCAAATATGGTGACCTGACATCCACTCACCCACCTATGAAAATAAGTGTTTAGTTCAGCAACATATTCACACACACTTTCATCTGCCTTGCGACTATGCTCATGAAACTTTTTTCTAGAAGCTTTGCTATCTTAATACCTTCTAGCAAACAGTTATTTACAACATTATAATTTAAAGAATCAGTATCAGATAGTTTGGAAAGAACAATTACAGCTTTATCGTGGAGTAAGGGGGTCAAGAGCCGTACCCAGAGCCCTTGGTCAACATTATACTGTTTACATACCCTCTCAAATATATGAATGAAGCTATCAAAATGATCCCCCTCTATAAATTGTGGAAGAAATTTACTGGCCTATGTTGCTTCTGGAGTTAGGTTACTCCCTTCGCCATTACTTCCATCACTCTGGTGAAGAGTCAGCCTCTCCTTTTCATGTTGCCTCTGCCTCTCCTTTCCTCAGCCTGTAGATGTCACAGTTTCGCATTTTCCTCAGCCTCAAGATGTCTCCATTTTCTGCTGCCTCTATTTCCAAACGCTTGTCCTCCAATTCAAGTCTCTTTAACTTCAGATGGATTTTTAAGTCCTCTGTGGAAAGGTTGAGTTGTCCATTTTTCTGAGAGTTGTACATCTCCATGGCCAGTCTGATTGTCCTGGTTGCTATTCTGTGAAACAACAGTGACTAAAGCTGCAATCATGTCTGCTCTAGTCAGACTGGTATGCATCAGTCCTTTAGCCTGACTCATCTCAGCCAGCTAGCTCCTTGTCAGCTTGCCATACTTTTCTGCTGACATGCTTGCCTGCTCTCCCTGACTAACTAAGCTAACAAACAAAATAAAACAATTGTTATATGAACTCTGAATGTTAACTGCATGGCTTATTGAGAGTACAAACACCTTCACTGACCACTGCACACAGGCTACAGGAATTCAATATCCACACAACTACAAGCCAGTTATATGTGATGTGGCTAACTCACCACAATCAACCTATTAATATGTGTATGTGGATATCTCACTAGTGCCAAATAAGTAATATGTGATGTGGATATCCTACCACTGCCAACCAATTAATATGTAATTCCCCTGCACTGGCCAAGTAATCAAGGAGCCTCAATCCTCACCACTAGCACCAGTGAGGGACTTGCACATTGGGAGGATGACAAGTACACACACAGTAAAGTCAAATTTCCCTTAAGAGCACACAGATATCACAGTCAGTCTGGGGCTGGTTTCTCCCTCTTTCTCCAGATCCCCAATAAGATTCCCCACTGGCAAAGATATAGAGTTGAGTCCATAGCCAGGATTCCAAGCCAAGTCCTCCCAGCACTGTCTCTGTCCAACTAGTGCTTCTTGTCCTTGCCCAACTAGCTGACACACACACACACACACACACACACACACACACACACACACACACACACACACTCACACACTTTGAGATTCGATTTATGCACAAACACACACCCGGGAAAGGCTGGCACAGGTTTACTAGCTATGCCCTCTTCTGCCCAGACCATAAGGTAGTTAACACTGCCACCAGAACCTCTTATCAGCTACTTTAAGGCCCTTTCCAAAGGGTGACCATTCTTACTGTGCAATGCTACTATTATCTAAATGGTAAGTGTGACCAAGACCTGCAAGGCTATTTAAGAGTGGCCTATGCAGTGTCACCACATACATATGCAAGTACTTTAAGAGCTTAAATATCTCTAAACAAACCAGCCACAATTAAAAGGTTTAAATATATTTAATAATAAATAATAAAAGAACAAGACAATACTCAATACCTCAGCACAGTTACTACAGAGTTCAGGATCAGAGGAAATATTTTAAAACAACACTGCAGGACAGTCTCAAATAAATACAGAAAACATCTAAAGCAATCTTTACTATATTCCTAGGATACTAGGATCTAAGTCTTACTTACAAAGGAAAGCAAATGCAGATGAGAAGTGCTGAAGATGGATGTTTTCAGTTCCAAAGATAAATACAAAATGCCAAATCCCTGAGAGAGTTCCCAAACTAATATCAAAACATTACTGCTGTTAGCTGGATGACATCATTATTTGTCACCTGCCTCCAGTTTCCAGGCTAAACAGATACCAACAGAATTTCTCTGTGAAAAATACTTATCTCTCAGAAGTTTGACTAGAACTGGAAACTGTAACACAATTAACACTTTTTCATTTGGAAACTAGTATTATTTCTATTTCCAGACAATAGGAAAAACATCTAATTTTAGACATTGTGTCTGCTTGCTGCACTGAAACTCACTTTTTCATAGCACATTGTAAAACACATTTAACTTATTTTCCTGAAGTTTTACAAGTTAGCTTTGTATTAATATAGTTTATATACATTTCTGTCCTTTTCCAGTAGGGTATACTGTGGTTACATTCATGAAGCTCAGTACATATACAGTTCAACACACACTTCTGCACCAGTTGTTTAATATCCACATAACATATAGTTATCTTACATTTGTAAGACAAGCTTATGGATCATATTAATATTCACAAATGACATATGATTATTTATAAAATTCCATAAACCTGGGCTGGCAGCCTCACAGAAGGGACAAAATACTTGGATGTTAAAAACTGAATGTGTAGTTATATGATAAGGAGATGCAGTTTATTTTTGAGAGAAGGTTGGGCTATCAGGCCAGTAGTTTAGGTTGTTTACAGTTAGGGAGGAAATGGAATATGGCATAGTGCATAAAGATTCTGTTCAGGAAAAGTTTACACCAATACCCCCAGATCCTAGTTATATTAAAGAACCCTTTGTTTATTATTTGTTTTTTTTTTCCTTTTTTTATTTCGTAAGCTGGTTTGCCAATTGTTTTTGAGTGCTCCTTGGGACATCACTTCACTGGGCCCCACATCCATGCTGAATCTACCAGCTTGTTCCTGAACCTCCCCATTCTGAATCCAGTATTGTTGGGACCAGTCATGAATCCTAAGGGCATCCTGTGAGCTCAGCTGTCTCTACTTCCATCCTGGGGTGGGTTTGTTATATGCCCTGTCCATTCCTAGCTCTGCCTCCAGTGTTCATAGATCTCATTCAAGGACAGTTTTTCTCATTGAACTACACCTCCCCCATAGGAAAATCATTGACAAATGTCCCACCAAAAACAGGCACACCTATCAATCCCTGCCATTCTGTGATTTGCCTGAGCCAGTAATCAAACATGGGTCAGCTGGGCTATAATAGTAGCTTTGCCCCTCCTACACAAATGGAACTGGTTTGCCAGTGTTATCAGTAGCCACTGCATTTCTCAAGGTTTTTTACCCAAGGTTAGAAAAGAAAGAAATGGATCAAGGAAGTGGAATAATGCAAAGTAGGAAAGCTTGGAGAAGATGGAAGCTTACAGGGGACCGGGCTGTTATGTAGGCTAAAGTATGAAGAAAAGATCAGTCACTATGGCTACAGGTTTAAGGCAGACTTTTTGGTGATTGAGACTTGTAAGTTTGATCACAAAAAGAGTGCAATTATTGAAACTAATTCATACCTGAACTATGAAAAATAGCTAAGCAAAGCATTTTTTTTCATGGGACATTGACTTGTCCTGCTCAGGATGGAAACTCTATTCACCACACCACTGATATTTATGGTGTCATTCATTTTTCAACCAAGTAAACCCAGAGGGCACAAATCTGGCCCAGGATCAGTGTCTGGTTAAGTGTCTTCTGACTCACAGCATACACAAATTGAAGCTGCAGGAATCCATCTCTATACTACACAGTGAAACTTTATGGAAGCTCATAGTCTTAATCCATTGTGTTAAAGATTTCTCTAAATAGCAAAAAGGAGAGATACCTATGATACCATATTTTTAGTCTTTAAATAATAAAAAAAACACACAAAAATGCACACACAATTATACATTACTATGTTAATCTCTAATATATCATACTAAGACCAGAATACATTCAGGATATAGGATATAGGCAGCTAACACAGCAAGAACTATGAAGAACATGGCAGAGGGTGGGTGGAAAGCAAGGCAAGTGTGTGTGTGTTGGAGAAGTAAAGTTATTAAGACAATTAAAGTAAAGGAATGCAAGAGGAGGTGGTGAGGCTGTTAAATGGATTGATAGAATATTCAAGGAAACACCATCAGGAAAGAAAGAAAGAAAGCTACCCAGTATATGACCAAGAATAAAGAATAAGGTGTAGAAAAGCAGTGTTAGAGACATCAGAGACTAAGAGTGAACTTTTGGAAAAAGAGGATTTTAGTGGTGCTTTGGTGATTTTGCTAGCAAATATCTGGCATAAAAATTAAAGGCCATGAAGAAAGGGAATATTATAGGGAAGAAGACGAGTCAGAATGAGAACATTCTAGAGAGAGTGACAGAAAGAGATGCTGACAAATTTCTATCAAGGACTATACACATCCATTTGTGAGTCTTCCACACAAGTTAGTAAGACATTCTGGGTCTAGACTCCTCAAAAATCCCCAGAAAGTGGAGACAGTGGAGAAACTGGTCAGGATATAGAAATAAAAAGAGATAAATTACATAACTTCTGAAGGCAGTTAGAGCAATGAGTAGCAGAAAAGCTTCAGAGAAGGATAGCTACTTGATGGGACATTATAAGAGGATAATATGGGACAACTGTGGGTGGGGATGACAAGAAGTTTTAGCAAGTTATGGAGGTTAGAAAAGTATATCCACATTCATGAGTGAGGTAGCTAGAGCAGCACTCCTGCAGGAAGGAAAGAATTTAAGCAGGGACCTTCAGACCTAGTTAATAAATTAATTTTAATACCAAAACCACAGAATACAAATTAATAGAATCAGAATAATAGGATCATAAGAACTACAAACTAAGTTAGTCTGTAGAACATATGCACCTTGCCAGATACCTGAATTAAGCTATGACCCCAGTTTCTAGAAGGGGAAAACATGTCGGGCCAGTGATAAACTTGTTGATACCCCTCCAATCATCAAGGTTAATTTTGAATGAGGCAAGGGTATTAGTTTGCTTAAAATGCAGGGACAATTTGTTCCAGAAATGGTCCCACTATTGACCCAGTTTGCAATGCATATTATCATGTAAGGGTCAACATTTAGTTCTTTCAATTTATTTACAATGCCAGCACTGGTTACAGTATGGACTGAGTGGCCACTGTCCACAGCCTCTGTAAAAGTCTCAAAGAAGTTTAACAAGTTGAGTAGATGTGGTACGCCCTTGGCATAATCAAACTATTGTAGATGCAGTTGTATGAGATTTTTAATACCATCGGATGTGATATGTTCTGTGGTCTTGCAAATAAGGCTAGTTAAGCTAATGGGCTTGTATTTACCAGAGTATGTCGTAGGTCCCCCTTTATGGAGAGGCACCACAACAGATAATTTTAAACCTCTGTGGCTGGGTATAAGTTTAACAAGGGCAGATGAGGTTTAGCAAGGGCATGTCTGTCACTATTAATTAGACACTGAGGTAAATTGTCTGGACCCACCGAAGAAGTGTTTTTAATTTTAGAGAGTATGACAGGAAATGTTACATGGTAATCTTATGGATGAGTGAGACTCATGTATTTGTAAAATTTCAGTAACTATTTCTGGAATAAAATTTGCACTACATCCTTCTGAAAGTATTTTAGTAATGCTTTTATGGGTGGAGTGGGTAAAGCTATTTTGAATTAATTATGCACATTGCAAGGCATTATTTCTCAGTTTCCTAATGTAGTTAAAGAAAGATTTGTAGTTATCTTTGGCTTCTGATGGTATTACATTATTTAGTATTTATTTCTTGACATTTGTTGACCGGGAAAGTCCACTGGGCCAATGACCCATTTTCAGTGGAGGACCAGGGAGAAAAGCTCCATACAATCCCAAAAAGTTTTACATAACATCAGCTTAATTTTGAAAGTCAAAAAAGTTTTTACACAATGCAAATTGAAGTAGATATACAAGACAAATACATATTATAGAGGTATACAATACAAGAAAATAAACACAGTGTGTTAGATTTTTAGTAATTCTGTTTGTATATTCTCATAAGTAATTATACTGTTTAATCAATTCTGTTTATTCAGCCACAGAAATAAAGAAAGCAAGAGAGATTGGATATGAAGACAGATTGTGTAAATTGCAACTATATTAAGTTAGTAAAAGTATTTGAAGTATATAGTGGCCAAAACATTTAAGGCGGTTTAATTATGTGACTACAAGAACAGACAAAGTTATTGAGATAGTGTTCTTTCAGTGCAAATTTAAATATTTTTAAAGAGTCTTGTTGATTGAGAGAGAGAGGGAGTACATTCCAAAGTTTGGCAATGGCATGGTAATAGAGACATTGTCCAACTCTTTTGTTGGGTTTAGTTATGATTAAGTGTTGTTTGTTAGAGGACCTAAGATGCCGAGTAGGGGTGTGTGTATTATAGTTTGAAGGGATGGGCAGACATTTGCATTATTTAGTAGTTTGTGGGTGAGAGTAAGTTGGGAGTAATGTAGGTAATGGGGGAACTCAAACCAGTTTATAGATTTAATGGCCAGGCAATGATGTGTGTGAGTTGGCATGTTGGAGACAAACTTGGCTATTTTATAGTAGCAAGACTGCAGTTTGTTCAGGAAAGATGTGTGTAGGTTAATGAAAATGGGGCAACCACAGAGGAGGGAGGGTAGAAATAGACTATTTGCTAGTTTCAACTTGGTAGACTTGTCCAAATAGAGTTTATACCTTTAGAATTTGCCAAACTTAAAATGGGTCTTTTTGATTGAGTTGAGTATATGATTCTCAAAGGATAGCTTGTCATCAATTGTGATGCCAAATAATTCAGCTGTTTTTACAATTTCAATTTCTGTATTGTTTTGAGAGAATATTTTAAAGTCTAGAGTGAGAGGTTTGGTTGTGAAGAGTAAAGGTTTTGATCTTTTTTGGGATTAAGTAGCAGAAGAGCTTTGTTAAGCCAGGATTTGATGGAAGTAAATGCATTTTGTGTTAACTTTAGGAAATCTGAGATGTTGTTAAGAGGCTGTAATTATTATTGAATCATCCACGTATTGAATGAGTGTACTTTGCAGGGATGCTTTATGGAGATTATTAATAAATATGTTAAAAAGCAAGGGCCCAAGAGCAGACCCTTGGGGAATGCCTGTGTTGTTGAATATGTAATCAGATTGCTTACTTTGCCATCTAACAGATTCTTTTCTGTTGTGTAGATAGTTTTGGAATCAGGATAGTGTGTGTGTGGAGCAGTTTATGGTGTCAAGTTGTAAAAGTAGTTTTGAGTGGGACACTGTATCAAAAGCTTTTGATAGGTCTAGTAGAATCACTGTTGTTAGTAGGCCTGCATCAAGAGCTTTGTATATAGTGTTGGTAAATGACAGTAAGGCTGTTGTCCTGTGTTGTCCTGTGTGCTGGCCAAAAACCATGTTGGGTGGGTGCGAGTAGGTTATTGTCTGTGAGATGTTTTAGCAATTGAGAATGAATACACTTTTCTAAAATTTTAGATAGAGGTGAAATTATGGGGATGGGCTGGTAGTTAGGTAGATTACTGATGTTACAGCCTTTGTGAAGGGGAGTAATAATTGAGTTTTTCCATAGTTGTGGGACATATGATTCACAGACTGATCAGTTAATGAGAATGCTAATTGGAAGAGCTATGGAATTTGCTGCATGTTTTAGGGATTCAGCCAGAAGGCCATCGGAAGAGGGGGAGCATGGTTTTAGTTTTGAGAGCAGTTTATGAACTAGAGAGGTGGGTACTGGTTGTAATGTAAATAGAAGAGTAGATGAGTTTTTGTTAGAATTGCAATTGATGTGGGGGGAGTGGTTAGAGAGTGCATTGTCATTTATGTTGCCGATTATACTTTTGTTAGTTTGTAGAGAGAAATTATTAACAAGTTTTTGGATAGTTTCAATAAATTAAGAATTGAAGGCTTGGGCAATTTCTTGACGGTCTTTGTCAGATGATGAGGAGGGGTTGTGTTGAGTACCAGGATTTAGGAGAGAGGAAACTGAGTTCCAGAACAATTTGGAGTTATTTTGTTGGGTAGTGAGTTTAGTGGCGAAATAACTTATCATCATTAATGACTTGCTTTTTGGCATTGTTGCGGAGTTGTTTATATCTGAGTTCAAGTTGTGGGGTTCTATTTCTATGCCATTCCTTCCAGGCTTTATCCCTGGAGGTAAGTAACTGTTTAGTTTGTTTAGTTAGCCATGGGGCATGGTCAGGGTTTACTCTTTTGGTATGTGTGGGGGCAAGACTGTCTAGAATATCTAAAAAGACTTTACTGAAGTAGTTGACTGCTTCATCCAGTAGTAGACATTTGGTAGGGGACAGCTGTGGGTTTTTAGAGACTCTAAAAATACCTGTTCATTGAAATAGGTAAGATTCCTAGTTGTTCTTAGACAATGCAGTTTGTCTATTTGAAATTGAGTTCTACAGGTATAGGCAGGAAGATGGTCACTAAAGGTATTGGGTAGGGTCCCTGCCTTGGTGAATTTTGAGGGTGTGAGATGAGTATCCAGTCTAGGGTTGATTTTGTTTGTTTTTTTACCTTACAAGTGGGGTTAGAGATGAGATGAGTAAACCTGTGCAAGTTAATACCATTTACTGGGGAGTCAGTGATGAGAGTTTCCCAGTTTATATTTGTGTCGCCAGGAATGATGGTTTCATTTGATATATTGAGGGTGGTCCAGGATAGTAGATCTTCCAGAGTAGATATGTTTTGACCTAGGGGAATACAGAGTAGAGCAATACATAATAATTTTCTGTTGTTGATGTGAAGGTTAACTAGTAATAATTCCATATTTCTGAATGTTGGTATAGCTTTATCATATGGTGTAACAGCTAAAGTGTCACGGTAGATTCATGCGACACCTCCACCTTTTTTATGTCGCCGGTCATTTCTATGTACATTATATCCTGGAGGGATTATTTCAGTGTTAGCAATATGTGGTTTTAGCTAGGTCTCTGTGAGTGCTACAATATCTGAAGAGAAGTGAGACAGCCAGGCATGGAATTCAGTGGTTTTGTTACAGATACTACATACTTTAATTGTAGTGAAGCAGAGGTTCTTGGCATTAGGAGAAAGGTTTGGGGCAGAATGGCTGATTGGTCCAGGGTTGGGATGAATGTTGCCACAGAGAGAGAGGGCCTGATAGTGACATGTAATTATGGAGAGATGCTGAGTATTGATGAGAGGCCTATGGTGGGGGTTGCAGATTAATTTTAGTTTGATTATGATGACAAAGGATCTAATTTTTGTAAGATGCCAAGTATGGAAGGTGAATAGAGAAGGTGAGATGTCAGATAAACTATTGGTATTAGTGTGGGGTGCAATGGGTGATGTGGAAAATTTTGAAGTTGGGGAGTGGAATATAGTATGTAGGGAGGTGGTGTGGGATAGGAAAAGAAGCATGGAGGTAAGGGAGAGTAAGGTAGCACAAGGTTTTGATGTATAGTACATGTTAGGAAAATGTTGTGGTACTATAGTTAAGGAGAAGAATGAGGAAGATTCAGGAAGGGAAAATATTAAGAAGGAAAATAATTAGGGTGAGTGAATGGGAGGATACTGGTGTAGGTGTCTGGGTGATTGATTGGGGGTCAGACAGGAAAGGAATACTTTAATTTAGCTGGTGGTCCTTTTTACTTCTTTGCTTATTTATTGAGTGTTTAATGTGGGAGGCTTGTTATGAGCATTAAAAGTTGTTTTTCTCTTTTGTAAAATTGCATATTATGATGGTAGACCATCAAGTGGGTTTATTTTTAAACTTTTCATTATATTTGGACTGTTAGATATGTACATTATTCTGTTTAGTAGTAGAGCTCAGATGTAAAAGTAGTTGTAGAAGCTTCATGGGGAGTGGTGACATCGCAAATAAACTTATATAGCTTGTCAGGGAGGTTAGGCAAGTTTGTATGTTTAAGGTTCTTAAATTCAGAATGTTTTCTTGTTGTAAGGTTAGTGGCTTTAAGACAGAAGGTTACTTATTTGTGATCTGAATCACCTAGCAATGGGGAGATAAGAAGCTTGGTATACCTGGGGATAATGCTGTTAAGGGTCAGGTCCAGAATGTTTTTGGCTCAAGTGAGGTGGTTACCTGTTCTACAGAATTGTCATTTACTACATGTAAAAAACCTTTGGGCATGCCAAGTTCAGAAGTGTAAGTACACAAGTTAATTGAAGAAAAATGGTACTTCACTAAGTACATTTAAGAATCTAGCATAGTCTATTGGAGACATGTATGATGTCCTGTAGCAGTTCAATTAATTTAGTATTAAGGCGCTGTCAGATTTACCTACAGGGGATATTAAATTTGACAAATATGGAGACATCGCTGTAGTGTCCCTCAGGTCTGAATGTATGGCAAGCACTAAATCCAAGAAAGGAAGGAGTGCTATTCTTACACTAAAGCTAGGTCTCCGTTACTACACAGACATGAATGTGGTCAAGATGCAGGAAAACTTCAAGCTCAAGCAGTTTGTTGTTTAAACATCTAGCTCTGAGAAGAACATGCTTAATAAGCTCACAATTAGGATTTGCAATATCATTACTTTGTTAGAATTTATAGTAGTTGCATACAGCCTAAAAACAAAAGGCATCATGGGGAGAGCTAGGCCTTTGTCTAGTAAGTAGAAACAGTGGCACAAAAAGTGTAAGACATCCGTAGTGAAGCAGGATGGCCTATCTTCCATCTCCTTCCAGGAAGACACATAATGGACCCCCAGGATAACACCAACTACTTAGGCAATTGTTGAAGTCAATGATCTATTTAAGGTACCACACAGTGAAAACTATAGCTTGTTCCTGATGTGAGTGACTGAAGAGCCCTTGTGATATCTCAGATCATGGTGCCAGAGAAACAAGTAACTATTACCCTGTCCTTGGTCAACCTCTTGAGCATGGTATCTAGGTGCCCATCAGTAGAATCACCATTTATTACATTTCTACTTGTATCCTGAGCTTGTTGTACTGGAAGGCCCATGGCCCTCAGCTGCTGACTCTTTGCTGTGGGAGAGAGTGTTAATGTTATGACAGTGTATTTGTGCTGATATTTGATGCTTCTTGATCTAGAAAGCTTTTGACAACCTCAGCATATATTGTGTTGGTTTGATGGCTGCTTGTATATGTACAGATGATGCTGTGTGGTGCTCACAGACCTTTGTTTTAAGTGAGTGGTTTTCCTCCACCTTCATACAATACCTAAACCTTTGTATTGTGACAATTAAATATTTTAAATACAATCCCTAAGATTACAGAGCTAAGGCAAGCTGGTTTCATGAAGGGTCAACAATCAATATACAAATGGTGATTGTTTTATGATTTCTATAAAGGAAGACATGAAGAAAGTAAAGGGGACAGGAGCTGTGCTCCTTGACATAAAAAACATTTTGAAAACAATGGGATTTTCTGTTCTAGTTTATGGATGTGGATCAACAGCAGCATTGGCAGATAGTTTAATGCACTGCACCTCACATCATCAGTAGAGGTAAAGGCCAATACTAATCTTGCATCACCTAGCCAGGTGAGCAGATGTTTTATACAAGGATACACACTGTCTCCTAGCCTGTTTCTACTGGTTGTGGAGGCATTAGAAAGAGAACAAGGATGAAGCTCACTAGAAAGGAGGGATATTTTAACCACTATTCCTTGTTTATGTTATGCTCCCAAGTAATATCAGTGCTCTCTTACATGACAACTCATCATCTGCTGCCAAAAAAATACAATAAAATAAGAACCAGGCGCAGACTAATGACAGCTGGCTGCAGTCAGCATAGCAATACAAATCAGGGATGCATGTCACCTTATCAATGAAGATAATGTCAATGAGAAAAGATTCAAATGCCAAAGTTTAAATCTGGGCAATATTGCACATAGAAAGGAGAAAAGTCAGTTTGGTGACTTAGCAATGTGCACGTCCATTGAAAAGAAGGATGCAAGGAAAAAAGTGTGTATAACCGTGGGCAGGAGTGGACAAAGAAAGTATAAATACTTTAATGACAACAAGAAAAGAAAGCAGGACCGAAAGATTGAAATATGAAGTGGTGCAATGTAAGACATTATCAGAAAGAATGACTTCAGAAGATGCAAGAAGATGACAGGGATAATGTGTGAAAAAAAAGTATAGGATATGTCAGGTCTATATTAGTTCACTGAAAACACTATTCAGAGAACATGCATTCATCGACCCTCATTCAGTGAAAATTGCTTCCGTGATTCGCTGAATACTCCCAGGGCAAAGAAATACTTGATCGTCAGCACTACAGACCCACAGCTTGCTAAATCTAACCCACCCAAGTGGGGGGCTTCACCCACCCCACCCCCCATGTGGGGGGCTATGCCACCCATACCCCCTAACTATATATACCAACTCTGAGGTCATACTACAGTGGAGAAAAATGCAAAGTTGTGCTGTGGGGCAAGCATTTCTTTGCCATGGGAATAATTAGGGAATCTCAGAAGCAGTTTTCACTGAATGAGGGTCGATGAATGCGTGTTTTCAAGAACTAATATAGACCTGGATATGTCATCTGTGCATCTAAAAAGTCTATGGTAAATCCAGAAACATTGGGCATGCTTGTTAGAAGAAATTACCCAAATAAAGAGGTGACAGTATAACTAAGAGTAAAATCAAATGGAATAACAGCATTTACCTTACAGATTGTGTGAGCACGTAAGTTACCTGGTCACTTTCATCAAATACAATGTTGTATACTTTATTTAAGATTAACAGTGGACATTTCCACATCACTGCATAACAGATTCACAAACCCAATACTGCAACAGTGACAGAAATTACAACTTAAGGCATGTGGCCACACTATGAAGAAAGCCCAGCTGTGGTAATCAATACATTGTTTTACAACATGCATCAGACACGCTTCTCTATACCTTGAAACGTGCCATGTTGGTGTCCCAGGCAGTCCAGCAGTGATCCACTCCAGGGGTGGCTGGTTACTTCAAATCAATGTGGGGCTGCAGGAGACAGCTGATTGGGTGGGGGTCAAAGGGAATGGGTGTGGCCAACTAGAAAGGGGAGGAGCTATGCTCAAAACCACAAAAACTGTAACTTTAATTAAATACGCTGCCCTGGGTGCCAAACCATCATTATGAGAGTCCAATCAAGACAAAATAAAGTGTAGAAGAAAAAAATATTTTAATGCATTGGCTGCATGACAGCTTACTTAATATCTAGATGGAAACAAAAAGGTTGTGAGGCATGAAAAAATAAATTACTTTTTAAATACATTACTGGAAAGGCAGTCAAAATCAAGTATAAGAAAAACAAGCAGCACTCAACTCAAACCACTTCTCCTTGCACTGCAGTTCTAATTATAATTTATATTTAGTTTTATTAAAGTACCAAGTAACATGCTGACAGTAGCAATCTCTGTGATACCCCCACTCGTAAAAATGTTTCTTATCCAAAAAAGACCTGCTGCCTGACAACTATCTACTTGTTTCATGGGGAAAACATGATCAAAGTAAAAAATGAAAAGCAAACAAAAAACAAGCTCAACATACATTGCTTAAAGGATTACTGCACAGGTTATGGACCACACATGATAGATTGGCATTCTGTTTAGTTTGCAGGTAAAGCCTGCAAAGATGACTGCAGGTCTCCAACTGCAACAAATGTAATGAGCTTCTTAAAATAATGTACTGCAACAGTGACAGAAATTACAATGTAAGGCATGTGGCCACACTATGAAGAAAGCCCAGCTGTGGTAATCAATACATTGTTTCACAACATGCATCAGACGCTGTTCTCTGTACCTTGAAATGTGCCATGTTGGTGTCACAGGCAGTCCAGCAGTGATCCAATGCCACTCACAAATTATCTCCAATCTATTTTTCTCATCTTGAAACACTTAAAAGATGGTATTGAGATCCGCATTTCTCTATCCCAGTAGACAATATACCTTTCCATGCCATCCTTCAATTTAACACACTTCAAAGTGATGGTGGATATGCAAGGGATGTCTCAATGTACTTGAGGATCATGTTCCAAAAGCACACAGATGGCCAAGTATGAAGTTGTCCTCAATGTATTGTAGTAATGGTTTGGCAACATCTGGGAAGGAGGCCTTCAAATCATGAAAAACAGCTGGCACATTTTCCATCTCAAGAAAAGCTAACGCAATATGGGATTTAACCTGTGGATGAAAGGTGCTATCTGTTCCATACAAGGATGGCAATCCATGGTGCTGCACTGTCACCACACACACTATGTAAAATGAAGCAGGCAGCCTTTAAACATAGTGTGAGGGAAGATGGCCTGAATAATTTTCAGAGTAGCAGAATCAAAGTCTGACTTGAAGCAATTTGGTGCATAGCAAGAATTTCCGACTCCTCCAATGCCTCCAGCAGCATGTAGTTATAGGCCTTTAAAGTTTTATGTGGCATTAGCACATATACTAGAGGCACTGTTTTGCTTGAGTCCTTAAAGTGTATTAGGGCATGAATATAGAATTGCTGCTGCATTACTTAGCCTCTAGTTAAGTATGTTTCATCAACAAACCATAGAATGGATGAACTTAGAGCACTCAAGTTGGAATCTGTGGTCAACAGCAACAACTATACACCAAGTTGGCTGTTGCTATAGTATCTCTGTATAAATGTGCCAGATGTTAGTGTCCATTGTCTTGGATGCAAATCACACAGGAAACTTATGGTTTGGGAAGGTCTTCCATTGTTTTATCTCATCAGCCTATGTACTCTGTCTACTAGTGCCTTTCTTGGAGGTAAGTTTCCAGTTATACTTACATCCGTGGAACCAGATATATGTTGTAGCACCTGGCATGGTGTCTTATGACTATGCACTGTCCTTTCTCTGATATCTGGAAGTAACATATATGTGGATGTCTCTCCAACATCAGATTGATAATGATGTAGGGTAGTCCTAAGTAACACCTCTCATTCTTCCACTGTGTTAGTTACCACACATTTCTTGTACTTCTAGGATATTTTCAGTATGCAAGTCCATTAGTATTTGCCCTTATCATACCTTTCTGCATATAGATATCCTTTCATATGTAGCATATTTCTTCTGTACTGGCTACTGACACAAGTATAGGTTTTCCCTATATTTCCTGTTCCTCCATGACAGTGTCACCTCCAGTCTCCTCCTGCTCTGCCATTGTTCCATACATCAGAACTCTTACTGGGACTTTCCTGGTTTTCAAAGGACAAATAAATAAATAAAATACTCTCACTCCCTTGCTGATTATATGGGAGTTCATGTATGCACAGCTGTGTATGATGGCTGCTTATTAAACAGTGGCTACCTCTGGAATTTCATCCATGGATTGGGCTAATACAAATAATTAGCACTTTGTTCTTTAATCATTCAATGAAATGGTAATATCAAAAGTTTGCTTTTACTGACCTTCACATTAAGTGGTTGCATGTCCACCATCCATGCACCTTACATTGACAAATAAGTGTTCAACATCATGAGATTCCATCAGTTGGCATGGCACGCACTCCAAATCACATTGTTTATGGATAAGCAACATTTAAGAAAATCAAAACCATCCTTGCTATATTCCTAAGATTATGGCTCTTTAGGGAAACAACAGTTTACTGCAGCAGCCATCTAAAAGCATGTTAATAATGTGTACTTACATAATACTTGCACCTTTCTATCAATTATTTATCCTCTGTTTAAAATTATTTAGAGATTAATGGGAATTCATGAGATGGAAGGGGAAACCTATTCGAAGTAGAAGAAATGAAAAAGTAAAAATGTTAGCATGTCTTTCATTGCAGTTTCATCTCAAAAAAATGTCAGTCACTTCCCTTGTTCAAACCAAATAATTCACAGAAACAGGCCAGTTGCTGTCTAAAGTACCAGTTCCTTATTCCTTTATAAGCCAAACAAAGGCCACTGTAATGTAACCAATAGGCACATGAATAAAGTATCAGAGTACAAAGTTGCAGTGAATAAGCAAGATATGTTATACCACTGTCTCATAATAAACATCATCGCATTGCACGCACTATATTCATCAATTGGTCTTACCTGCTACGGGAAACTAGTAGAACAATGATATTAACAAACTACATGATTAAATATCAGGAATGTTTGAACTTCTGAACCGCATGGAAGGTGCATTCTTAAGGTAAGAAACATCATGATCCAGCTAGAACTACTTTCTACTATTCAGGTTTTGTTTTGGCTCAAATTGTTTAACAGACATCAATTCTCAAAACTGTCATTCTTTGGATTCAGCTTTCATGCTACACATTAGTAGTATCTACAGAAGTTTATAAATTGGCAACATCACTTCCATTGGTCACCACCTGTCAAGTACGCAGTGATCAGGAATTTCATTAGCAATATGCAAGGCATACTCAAAGAATAAATAAAAAATAAATAATCAGACTGCATGGAACTCAGAAGAGATCCCTCCAGTATTACAGTTAGACAATCTGCTAACAGCATGTTTGCAGCATTTTCCTTTCTTGACAAAGATGTGGGTCAATCCATTTATACATGCAAGCATTTAATACTGAAACAGATAAAGCTTTGGTGAGCTCATCATATTGTATAAAGTGAGATGACTGTTGTGCATTTCCAAGATGGCCAAGCCATAGAATGGATAAACTAGTCAAACGTGATCTGGTTTGATGGAATACATGTTTTTATACATTTGGTACAATTTATTTAATGGCTGAATGAACTGGTATACTGACCCTATTCAGCCATGATGCAGGTACTTATGTCAGTACAGTACAAAACTATATACAATATCAACGTAGTGCACTGAGCACAGTGATTACACTCTAAAATGAAAATGACAAACCAATTAAGAGCTTCTGTAATGCAAGAACCAGTCTTAATGATTGTCATGTACCCCTGCTTAAGCTGCAGTGTCATGCTAGGCAGTAAAACCTGTTAGTACAAGCCAGGAAATGACAGCAGCAAAATAAAAACAGCTTTCTTTCTGCCTGCTGTCTGTACCTGGAATCTATCTCTCACTTTCCTTCTGTAACATACGACGTGTTACTCTATTTTTTTGGCAGCACCCACAAAGTACTTTGTGGGTGTGAAAGCTGAGAAAACATTTTGCATTTTTTTTCTTCTGTAACTAGTAGTACATGGAGCAGATGAAGCTCCATGCACTACAAAGAATTATGATCCTGTGCCTGATCATAACCCTCCATTCTGTGCTCTCAACGTGGATGACAAGATTCACCTCGAGAGAATCATACTCAAAGTGAATTTCTTGGAATCCATGTCTCAAATACATAATAAAGTGGTTGCATTTAAAGACCTGATCATAGTCCTCTATATTTAAAATGGAACTTTAGTATATAACAACTAGACTGACTATAACAAACAACTTAAGTCATGCATAATATTTATGTACAAAAAGGGTATAACAAGCAACTATGAAACATTTCTAACCTGTCTGTACAATGTAGATTTTAGTTATAAGATATATTCTGTCATATATTTCAGTAATAACAGGTATTTACAAATAGTGTATTACAAACAGTATATAGGAAGAGGGGAGAGGTTAATATAATGATTAAAGTATTTCACAGATACAGGGTACCACATTTGGTTTTACATGGGTATGTGTTCACATCCATTATTGTCTACTGTGTATGAGTGTATAAAACAAACAAACAAACAAAAAAGTGGGCATTGATGACATGTTGCAATGGTTTATTTAATAGATTTGATATTTGGTAGCAGAGTAGTGCAGCAGAAGCATGCTGGACAGATAACCCAGAGATCACTGGATCAAAACAATCCTTTGCTACAGAAAATAAAGAAATCTACTGCTACCAGTCAAATTTTGGGGATGAGTTTGGGATAATGGTTAAGGTTTTAGCCTCAAAAATGCAAAGTCTAAGGTATGATTCTGACTTCAGTTAGCCTAGTAACAATATACAAACATATGAATCAGGTTATTGGCTAAGCTTAAAATACCCCTTCAAGGCAGTTAGTCTAGCATTCACCTATGAATACAGGAAATAGTAAACCTTACCCAGTGTTATATCAGTAAGTACAATTAGCTTCTTTTTGTAAGTGTTCATTCAGGCCTGATTCAAATTGTAGCATTATTATATTGCTTTATTTTTACCTCTTTGGGCAAGTGGTTCAATATTGCTGGCTCTTGTCTAGAGAAAAATCATTCTGGTTATTTCTTAATGTGTAAGTTTGATCGTTGAAACAAAGATTGTTTTTTTTTTTTTTACAGGAGGACAGCAGCCAGGTTTAAGTATTTTAAATTAAAAAAAAGTTGCAAGTAGCAGTATAGCTCTCTGTATAAAAGGCAGCCAGTTAATTATTTTTAATAAATCACAGCAATGCATTCATGCATCTTCTAATAGGACAAAACAAATTATTTTATTTTCTGCTATTTGTAGTTTTTGAGTGATATATGGGGAGTTTAGGCATAATAGGGTTAGTCCATAATCAAGTTTTGGAAATAAGGCATTTTTGGCTAAATCTCCATGCTTCTCAGAATCCAGAACTAAGTGTATAGTGGCACAGGTCTATTAACTAAAGCTGTCTCAAAAATCTATTGAGAAGTCAGTTGCTTGACCTATTGGCTGATTATTGACTGATACAAAAAAAAAAAAAAAAAAAAACTAAAAACTTTTTGGGTTCCTGGTTGTTAAATGCACTCTTCAGAAATGCAAACATTTAAGTGCAGTAAGCCTGAAATTTATAAGAAGCCTGAAATTGCTACCTCTTGGGTAGTTCCCTCTTTATCAAGTTATAGTGGTCTTTGAATTAATACAAAGTAACGTAGCTTGCGTGGGGCAAGAGGGGCAACTACCCTGTTGCAAAGTGGGGAGGCATGATCAGCCCGTTTAAAAGCCGATATTTGATTTGCTGTCAAAGCTGAGCACTGTAGCACTCTGTGTGGTCAAAACTGCGGAAAGCAGCTTGCTACACTTTAAAAGTAAAAAAAAAAACATACTTTTGTTTTAACTAAAACCTGAGCATCGTAACACTCCACGTAGACAGGGTATATACTGTAGCAACTGTTTGCTACAGTTTGTAAGAAGAAATTTTAAGTAAAATATGGCACCTAGTGCTTTATGCAAGCAGGGTATAAACTGTAGCAACTGTTTACTTTATTTGAAGCAAGCAGTTTGCTGCAGATTAGAACATTTTTTAACAAAAGGAGAGGGTCAGGGTAAGGGTACATATGCAGGCCCTGAATGGCTAGGCAGGGAGGAGGAGGAGGCCTGTTGTGCATCTGTCCATCTGAATGGTGTGCAAGTAGAAGGAATGTCCATGTTTTTTTCTTTTTCCTCTTCAATGGAAGAGATGGAAAGGGGGTAGATCTGTAATAAGCCAATCACTACAACGTAGCAATCAGCTTAATACAGTAAAGTGATTTTTTTTTTGTTCTTCACTTGAAAAGCTGAGGGGATGGGGCAATGGGTCATAGTACCAGACCAGGACAGTGGTTGAGCCAGCTATGCTTCTGTTCATATATATGTATGGTATTCCCCGAAGTAGTCAACAGCTAAATGTTGATTTGAAACATGTTGACTGCATAAGATCAAAAGTACAAACATTGATGTGTTAGTATATATGCTTTGAGACTCATCCTTTGTACGCGCAATATTAAAAAACAAAACACAAAAAAAATTGTTTTTTCAAAGTGAAACAGTTTTGAGTACTTATTAAACAGGCATATCAGTTATATTGTGTGCTCCTTTAAAGCTAATGGACAGGGACAGAGAGTACTTCATTACTGATAAATTCTTCTGGAGGGTTTTGGTCATATAGGAAGCACAACAGGTACATAATAGTGGACATGGAGGATTGTTTTCTTTTTCTTACCTTGAATTGATAGAGGAATCTGAGTGAATTTTTGTATGGGAAATCAATAACTATATTGTGCATGGGGACTGTAAAGTATTATGTTTGCACAATGCTGAGAATTGTATTTAATGTACATATTTTTGTGCTACTGTTGATATTTACATCTAATTATTACTTAAAATTACAATCAATATTTTCTTGTTAATGGTGTTACTTTATAACACTTTGAATATGTCTGTGTGTTATACTGTTTTTATTCTTATACTAAGCAATAAATAAATAAAACAGTTAAGAAAAAAGTCCATGAACATCTAATTTTCATGCTGCTATAGTGTGAGCACTGTAGTGTAACACCCACATGATAGTGCACTGTTTTCTATTCTTAAATGGTTCTATACATTGTGTAAAGCTGCCAAACAGGTAAACATCAGAGTATGCTAATGAAAGCATAATCAGCTGAATTACATGCTAATGAACCAATCCAACATGGTGGAGCTATTCAGTAAGCTATAAAGTAACCATGTAGAGGTGGTGTGGCCCTTTGTCATTAACACCAAACCTATTGGAATACATTCACCATCACACATAAAAAAGAAAGTAATGTTAAGGGCTGCTGCTGCACTCTTGCTTTTGTATGCACAACAGGCTTGACTCTATGCTGCAGATGCTGCTGATAGACCTAAACCAAGGAGAAGGGTGTTCAAACCCCATTTAACATCATGGACTGAGTGATATTGAAATAGTAGAGAGATACAGGGTTGATAGGGAAACACTAAAGGAAATATGTAACCTCTGCCACCCCCACCTCGGACCCAGGGGAAATTGAGGAGAACCTGTACCAATGGAAATGTGTAGTGTTAAGGATATTAGCTACTGGTACATTCAAGAGACCCACAGGAGATATACTCGAGGCATCACAGGCCTCAGCTTCCAGAATATTTCACCAATATTTAAATGCTATGCTACAACATGCAAGGGAGTACATGTATTTTCCATGCACACCAGAGGAGAGAGCAAGAACAATTCAGGAATTCTGTGCTGTATTACACTTCCCTGAAGACTTGGGGGCCCAGACTGCACTCACATAGAAATAAAAGTCCCATCTGATAAGCATAGAAGAACATTCATCAACAGGAAGAGGTTCCACTCACTCAACTGCCAGGTTGTTTTTAATACTAGAGGGATCATGCTCAATATGTCTGTGGAGGCAACCCAGTTGGTTATCATGACTTTTACATATAAAAAGAAAAATCTAGCAAAGCTAGCATTTCCACTGTGTGATACCTTAAACCTCTTGAATCAGAGGCAACATGGGATATATGTAAATTGCCCTTTAAGGATATCAGGTGTTTCAGATAAATGGCAATTCTGAATGTCCATGACTTTTTTCTTTTACTTTTACTTTTAAGTCTTTTTATGGACAATTTCAGGCCAATATCTTATTATTATCTTCATCTTGTCATGGGTTCATATCCAGCTTAGGTGTAACTCATACTGCTTATTTTTGTAAGTGTCTTTCCTGTGAATGAGTTGCCCATGTATCTCTGTAAACCCCTTTTGTTTTGCATAATCCAGTGGGAGTTTGACATGCACCTCATTGTACACCCAGTTAGTCTGTGATTTTCCACAAAACATGTCTCCAATGTAGTAGGTATAAAATATTATTTCAGTAGCTATTACACACAACATGGCTAGGCAACATATTTATAACAGTCATTCATTTGTATTCTTGAAGTCATGATAAAACGTTAATATAATCACATGCTGAGACTTTTGCACAATCTTCTGCATACTAGAGTTGAGCCCTGCTTCAGCTATGCTTTTTCATTTAGCTTACAGAATATACACCCTATGCCACAGAGACAGCTAGATGAACAAGTGGATAATAAGTACTGCCCAGATTGCTGATGGCCGTGCATTCCTGCTAAGCCTGTTTGCACTGCGGAAGGCACACCAAATTAATGTTTCACTGTTTCCTTTAACAGACATTTCTGCTCACAGCATGCCATCATCAAATGGGGAAGGCAAACACAACACTTCATTTCTGATTTGAGCTTTGGAGCTAACATTGAAAGGTGTATTAAAATGTGTAGCATAAATATTCAACATGTGAAGAAAAACTAATCTTTTGCAAATGTCATCAGAATTACAGCATTTCCCCTGCGATTTTTATTTCTGCAAATGTAGCCAAGGAGCACCACTGAACACCACTAAACACTGGTACTTCACAGTTCAAGTTCAACATATTAAAGTCGGCACACACGTTTGCTAACACTTTGTCAACATCCATGCAAATATGTTTTTCAGCACTTTACTTTAGGAAGTGATTTTAAACAAAATTAAGTATTTCTGTTGGATGATATTACTTTATTACCTGGAAACTGTAATGTAGTCATGTAAAATTCAGTGAACTGTCTGGTTAATTGACCACCTTATTCTTGACAGTTGGGTCTGCACTGCAGCACTGACACCTACAAATGATATACAACCACATACAACTTTGACATTCAGAAGTCCTCATTTTTTACATTTTTATCTCTCCTGCACTAGAACAATAAGAATTGCTTAATACTGACAGACCGTATTGCCCGTGCAAGAGATACCATTACTAATATCAATACCATTCATTAATGTTTACATACCACCATCAAAACCTAATGCTCCATGAATGATTCATTATTCATCCTGTGTTTCACAACTTTGTACATCTCCTATACACAAGACAGGTAGCTACACATCCGACTCATTTCTGCGATATAAACCAATAACAGCATAGCTTACATAAGTCAATAGTATGTATGTATATATGTATTTTTGATCTTAACATTAACCTTACTCCTTTATATCAACAAACATAAGCTGGCACAAAGATTTGAACATCACAATATCTTGTCTGACACAAGATGCTAATACTATCTAGGCGGCACTGTCAGAGTTTAAAACTCAGATGTCTAAGGTGACACTTGCATTAAGTACTGTGAACTGTACATTTTGTCAATAGATAGCTAGTGTGTTGTAATATCATAGCAGTCAGTGTGTGTGTGTGGAGTTGTGCACAAATCACTTTAACTACTGCTATACACAATATAGTAGTAGTAGTATGGAGTTAATTTGACAATGCAGGGTGAGTACTTGTCAGTGTTAGACCCTTCTCCCAACAGCATCCTCTATGAAATACCACACTGATGTCATCCCGGATAAAGTGCAGTCTCACAATAGAAAAGTCAATTTTCTGAGGTGGTGCTTACATTAAGTGCTGTGTCCTCTCGATTGCATAGCTAGATACTGTTGGTACGGATTTCTAATTTTACAGCAGTTAACTGGTGTGCTTGCATGGAGTTGTGTAAACATGACCTTTACTACTTCTCTCACACAAAGCAGTAGTAGCTTTCACTTAATTTTACACTGCTGGGTGTGTCCACATCAATTTCAGACTCTTCTCCCACCATCTTCTCTGCAGCATCACACTGATATCATCCTGTATAAAGTGTACTCTCACACTCTAAAAGACACATATCCACAGTGGCACTTGCATTAAGTACTGTGTCCTCTGGACTGCATAGCTAGATAGGGAGGAGGTTTCAGTCTCACAAAAGTCAACGTGTGTGTGTGTGTGTGTGTGTGTGTGTGTGTGTGTGTGTGTGTGTGTGTGTGTGTGTAAGAAGTTGTGCAAATATGACATTAACTATTGCTGTCAATGCAATAGCAGCCTGGACTTAATTTATAGACTGCAGTGTGAGTCCATATCAATTCCAGACCCATCACCCAACATCATCCTCTTTGCAACATCACATTGATGCCATTCTGTACAAAGTGCACTCCCACACTATAAATATCAGACTTCTGCAATGGCACTTGCATTGAGTCCTGTGTGTTCAAGATGACATAACTATATAGGTCAGAGGTTCTAATCTCCCACCAGTCAATCTGTGTGTATATATGGTGTTGTGTAAGTATGACTTTAGCTACTTCCGTCCACAATACAGTAGTATTCTGGACTTACTTTTACACTACAGGATGTGCCCACATCAGTTTCAGACACTTCTGCCAAGATAAACTTCTCTACAATACCACACTGAAGTCATCCTGCATAAAGTGCAGTTTCATACTATACAAGTCAGACTTCTGCAGTGGTGCTTTCATTAAATATTGCATACTCGAGATCACATAGCTAGGTAGGTAGGGGATTCTAATCTCACAACAGTCAACTTGTCTGTGGGAAGGTAGGTCCATTGCATCACTGGAGGATTAAGTCAACAAGTGTGCTCCTTTAACTCACACTTGTGAGGATATGGTTCATAAGGCGGTCACTAGGCTATTGGCCCTAGGGCCTTTATAAGCCTACCCATGTTATACCCTTGTTCGCTTATTGACCAAGTTGTATGGTCTATATTTGCAGTGCAAGTCTATGACCAGCACCGACTGCTCTTATCCAAGAGGGACACAGGTGACACCCCCCAAGGTAAATTTACAGTCTTCCATCCAGTTGTCCAAGTTACACTTAAACAGGGTCCTTGAGGAGCTCTGTTTTACATGAATTGGGAGTTTGTTCCAGAAAGGTGGAAATCTCTGGAAGACACATCCGTCTCTCCAGCATGTCCCGTTAATGTTACAGGCTAGGTAAAGGTTAAGATCCCTAGAGTGAGTGAATCTTGTTCCATCTGGCTTGCAGATGTGCATCACTTCCATTAGGGCAGGGTGAGAGACTGCTCTGCAGGCCAGGCACAAGTCACCTCTCAGCAACCTATAAGATACAACACCCTCAGGAAGGTTTTCATAGGATCATAGGAGGTTACTAGGCATATGGCCCTGAGGCCCTTGCAAGCCTAGTCAAGTTTTTTTCCCTCTTTTAATGGTGCTATTAACAGACCTGATTTAACACCTGCTGACCCTGTCCAGAAGGAATGCAGGTAAAAACTCAGGTGTGAATTTGCGATCCCCCATCCAATTAATGGGTCAGTGAAGGAGTCTGTTTTGCTAGGACTGGAACCTTATACCAGAGTAGGGGGGAGCCTTTGGATGATGAACATCTCTCTCCAGCAGGTCTTGTTAATGTCATGTTGAGTTTGCTACAGATGGTGCAGCGAGTAGCATTTGTCTTGCTAATGTGCAGCATTTCAATCAGGGGAAAATCCATGGTTGCTCTATAGGCTAAACAGAGATCACCCCTGAGTAGTCTGTATAACACAAGAATATAGTGACAGGGATTTTAGTCTATCAGCATAGGACAGGTGTTGGACACCTTGAATTTTCTTTGCAAGGTACCTCTGAGGTCTCTCCAATTGCTGGAGGTGCCTGGTGACATACATACCAAAGGGTGCCCTGTACTCTATAATTGGTCTAATAAGGGAGGAGTACAGGGGGGTTATAACCTCTTTTTCTTCTGGAGACATTGCCCTCACTGATGTCATGGGCAACATAGAAGGCTTTCCTTACCACTGTGGAAACATGATGGTCTAAGGAGAGGCTGCTGTCAACCTCTGTGCCCAGATCTCTTACCACAAATTGGGTACTTATGGTGTTGTTGTCAATGTGGTACTTTACAGGGATGTCTCAACTTGCCAAAGGGGATGCATTTTTTAGCATTTAACTTGAACCCATGACTGTGGCACCAGTTGATGGTTTGAGTAATACCTTCATGAAGGGTGCCACTGTCACTAGGTGATTCAATGATCACACCCAGTTTGTAGTCATCGGCAAAGTTTGTTAGCCACATGCCCTTTGTTTTGGCCTGTATTTTTGAAAAGCAAATTCCAAAGAATAGAGGCCCCAGCACCGAGCCTTGTGGTACTCTACTGGTTACTAGTCTGAAGGTTCATACGTTCATAGGTAGGTACTAGGCTATCAGCCCAAGGGCCTACATAAGCCTAGCCAACAAGGTTCCTTGGCTTATCCCACCCAAGAAAGTTATTTTCCTGTGCCACTGTTGAGCAGAGACACAGAAGTGATACCCAGGGTGTATTTCCTATTTCCCATCCCCTCATCAAGATTATTCTTGAAGAGTGCTAATGAACTTTGCTTCACATAGATGGGAAGCCTGTTCCAGAGTATGGGAAGTCTCTGGGACAGGAATCTATCCCTCCAGCATGTCCTGTTTATACAAGGATTAGGTCCCCAGACTGTGTAGTTTGGATTGATTGGGATTTATTTAGGTGTAGCATGTCCAACAGCTCTGGGTTTGACATAGCTTTATATCTTAGGCAGAGATCACATTGGAGTAGATGATATGCTATGGAGTAAAGCTGGAGTTTTTTGAGACAGTCAGTGTAGGACATCTGTTTGAGGCCAGTAATCCTCTTTGTGAAGTACTTCTGTGGCTTTTCCAGCTGCTGCAGATGTCTTGTGAGGTACATTCCAAAAGGGGCGATGTACTCTATAATGGGTCTAATGAGTGTTGAGTAGAGGGGACCAATGACCTATTTTTTTCCTGGATGAGAACCCTTTTCTGATGAGGTGTGCCACATAGAAGGACTTCCTGACTACTGTGGCAATGTGACTATCAAAGGACAGACTACTGTCCACCTGGGTCCCAAGGTCTCTTATCACACATTCGGTGTTAAGTCGACTGCTGTCTATGCAGTAGTTCATGGGTACAGAGTTTTTACCAAAGGGGATGACAATGCACATTTTGGCATTGAGCTTGAGGCCATGGCTCTGACACCAGGCATCTACCTCAGTGAGGCCCTTCTGTAGGATTTCCATATCATTTGGGGACTCAGCTAAGGTTCCTAGTTTGCAGTCACCTGCGAACTTCATTAGCCAGAGAGCTTCTGTGTTAGCCTGCACTTCACAGCAGTAGATACCAAACAGGTGAGGTCCCAGGACTGAACCCTGTGGTACTTCACTTGTCACTGGTTTGAGGACAGATTTGAGTGTTTCAGTGTGGGTTCTGTCAGTGAGCCAGTTGGCAACTCATCTTGTGACATAGGTATTTATACCTAGTTTAGTGAGTTTATCTATAATTCCAGAATGGGGGATGGTGTTGAAAGCCTTGGCAAGGTCAAGCTAGGCTGTGTGAACCACCTTACCATCATCTACAGCTTTGGTGACTGCCTCAAAGAAGTCGATCAGGTTCAGGAGGCATGATCTGCCTTTCACAAACCCGAACTGGGTGGGATCCAGAGTTTGGAGGTTACCAATGTCTTTGTTTATGAGTTCCATGATGATACGTTCCATGGCCTTGCAGACCAGGCTCATCAGGCTAATGGGCAATAGTTCCCAGAATCAGTGGTGGATCCCCCTTTGTGGAGTGGGATACCTATTGCTGTACACCATTCAGTGGGCACAATGCCTGATGTGAGGCTATGATTGAACATGGTGCTTATGTGGGGAGCCAGTTCATTTTGAAGTTCATGTAAAATGCAGCCTGGGATGTTGTTCTGTCCCATGGATGCTGTGTTTTTAGCTTTAGAGAGTGCAGCTTTTACCTGCGTAGTTGTGATTACAGGGACTCTGCATTCTTCCTGTATATATATATATATATATATATATATATATATATATGGACCCTTTAGGGTTTGAGGGGGTAAAGTTAGCACTGAACCTATCTGCCAGGATATTGCCAATATCAGTTGGTTCTGTAATTTTTGTGCCATTGTGCTGTAACTCAGAGCAGATCTGGTTGCTGCCATTCAGATCTTGACATAGCTGTAGAATGCTTTGTGGTTGTCCTTAGAATCAGAGGCGATTTTGTTTTCATAGCTAGCTTTGGAGGATCTTATACGGGATCTCAGCTTTTAACTGAGGCTGACCAGGGAGCTCCTTCACTCATGGGATTTTACTCTCTTTTGCAGCAATTTCTTCCTTCTGTTGTACATGTTTGTTTATAGCAGGGAACCACCAGATTGGCTTCCTTTTTTTTGGAGGATAGCATCTTGGTTCTGTTTGGGATAGCACGATCCATGCATTTGTGTAAGTGCTTACAGAGTGCATTTGTGTAGGATTCAGCAGTTGTAACTGCATTGTCCATCTGCATGGGTGCCATGGAGTTCACCACTTCTGTCTTAAGAAGCATGAAGTTGGCTTTGGAGAAATTTTTTACCATGGTTTCCTTAATGTGGGGTGGGGGCGGGATATGGATATCAAGGGTGATTAGCTTATGGTCGGATCGGACCAACGAGGAGTTGACTTCAGGTGTGGAACACCAGTCACTCATGTTGGTAATGACTAGGTCTAGAATATTGTTGCCCCTGGCGGGGGTGTGGATAAGTTGATCCAGGGCATTGGAGTTTATGAATTCCAGAAAGCGTTGTGTGATGGAGTTGGTACATGAGTAGTTTTCCTAGTTAATGGTGGGGTAGTTGAAATCACCCATTATTAGGGTGTTTGGTTGAACCCTAATACTTTCCAGTACATTAAGAAAAGAGGAGTGGGAATCTTGGGGCATGGTGGGGGATCTGTAGCAAGCTACAATTTGGATTGCAGTTTTGCCCAGAGTTAGTTGCACTTGGATAACCTCGGATGCATTATGCTGAGCAACTAGCCTGGAGGTGTGGATATCCTTAATGAATATGGACACACCTCCCCTTTTGGTGTTCCGGTCCAGGTTACATGGCCAAAAAGTGTGGTATGAGTTATAGCCTGGTAGTGCAGGGGTGTTCTCTGCAGCCTTGAGCCAGGTCTCGGTCATTGCACAGATATCGATGTTCTCCATTTTAAGGAGTGCCTCGAGTGAGTGCATTTTGAGATTTAGGCTTCTAGCATTGAGTAGCATTGCCCTCAGTTTTTGCTTGCCTGTTCCTGTTAACGGTGGTGAATTTGTTATTTGAACCTTTCCTAAAAAAGGCACTATAGGGGCGGCAAGAGCCTTAGCCAGTATCTGGAATCCCAACAGGTGCAGGCCATCTCTGGCAAAGCATAGTGGTCTGTTGACCATGTCATCCCAAGCAGACAGATACTGGATCCCCTTAGAATGATACCAGAAGCTTAGACAATTGTTGAAGTCAATCATTTTGTCCTTGTACTGCGATATCATTCTGGGTGATGGCAGAATGCTACTCAGGGCTAGGGTCATACCTGCCTGAGCTACAAGATCGGAGAGCTCTTCCATGTCTCTTTTCATGTAGTCCAGAGAGGTACATCTCAGGTCATTCACACCAACATGGACAATGACAGAGTCATATTTGTACTTGTTGTGGAGTGACCTTAGTGCATGGATTATGTGGCGGATCCTGGCACCCGTCAGGCAGCTGATAGTAACCTTCTCTTTGTTTAGCCTGGTGAGTGGGACATCAGTGTGCCTGACTTTAGAGTCACCTATGACTAGTGTGTTGGATACATTGTTTTGCCTTATTGGCTGTGGTTGAGTGGCACACTGAGTCTGTGGGCTATGTGTGATTTAGTTTGTGGTGGGGGTGGAAGTTGCTTGTGTTTCTGCTTTGGAGGTCTCTGTTGCTTGGGCAGATTTTTATTGAGAGCCTCCGCAAATGTTTTTGTGTTTCTGTGTGTGGATTTTGGTGGTGTAGATTTAGTGAGACTATGTGATAAGTGTGGTGTGGTGCAAGTGTTTACCTTCTCCTCCTGAATGTCAAGTTCAGTCTTGGTTGGAGAGTGCTTTACCTCCAGTTTGGCTAGATAAATGCATCTCTCACAGGTTGTAGTGTTGGGTGGTAGGAGAGGGTTGTCTGTATACATGAGGCAATTTCTACATTGCCCCAAGATGCCCAGATTCATCAGATAGACAGGAGAGAATACTGGGAACTGACCCCTGGACATACCTGAATAAAAAAATATTTTCTTGTAGATAAGTGAGGAAAGTGAGTACAGGAGCTGTTTTTCTCTAAGCAAGTGATAAAAGTGCAAAGACTGTTTTCCTATAGATAATGAGGAAGGTTTAGTGCTATAGTAATTAGTAGCTTATTTAGTGCTTACAACAAGTTCTGGACAAGTGCTGAGCGTGAATAAGCAAATTCAAGTGCTAAAACTAAGAATCTGTATCTGCACTAGACTAGTTACAGGAAAGAAAAAAACAGGACTTGCACGAGTGCCCAAATGAAGGTCAAAAACCAAACTCCTTAGATAAGCACAAGCACTTTATTTCCTTAACGCTGCAACACAAAAGAATAAGTTTTCGACATAGAATCCAAGTCTTCATCAGAGATGAACAAATCACAGTAGACCTTACATCATTTTATACCATTCAACCTGTGCAAAATACAATGATAATTGATCATTAACACCCCTTAATTGAACAAATGATTTAAAGGTAAAATATATAATAAAAGTTACCCATTTAAAAACATTTTTAAAAATCATTGTTTTAACAATGATTTTTAAAAATATTTTTAAAAATGTTTTCAATGTTCCACTGTGATTAATGTGATTAATAGCCATCTTGTTATTTGGAGGAATGTACAGCTTGATGCTCAGTTCTAGCATATAGATTTATTTTGCTTGAATTTACTGATGTGATGCAACAACCATTACTTTATCAGTCTTATCCCTTGATATGTTACATGAACACATGTGAATGTAGCTTTGGATTTCCTGAAAGTACACATTTCTTCTGACAATTTAATGGTGAGAGTGCTACCTTGGCACATGCATTGAATACTGTGGTGTACATGAATGTGCACCAGTTCTTGGGTGGTATGTGTACAGACATAAAGAGAAGACATCCTTGACCATTGAACATTGATATAGGGCTAATACCAACCATGTGCACATGGCCATACTGATATGGCATTCATTCTCAGAGATCCTTTCTTATTTCACACATTAATTTCATTTGCTTGTGACAATACCCATTGCTACTTCCTGTGGCAGATTCTGGCAATACACAGCTCTGGAGAATACATTGCATCATGGTGTGAGGTTTGCATCTATTCGTATCTCTCCACACTATAACTGTCTGAGGCAGGAGTGCCTTACTCAAGGGTATTACATATGTCACACTCTTCTCCCACATCTGTAATACTACACACACCTACATTTGGAATGCATAACTATTAGAATATTGAGCTACATAATTCCCTTCAAGGATGATCTTCCTCAGGCATGTGTTAGGCCTATTTCTCTGACATGCACAGATAATACACAGGTCACTGTTGTCACTGATGGCATGGGTTTGACTCTTGCCAAAGGACAATCTGGCTTTTGAGCCATTCCTATTTTCTAACATGTTATTTTGACAAAATGCACACTGTAACTATATCCCATTATGAATAAATTATCATTGTTTACTGTCATCTCAACTCACCATGTCAATCATATTAATAAGTCATGTAATTCCTCTCTGTTACAATGAATTTGTGTAACTGTCACATCCTGAAATAGCATGCCTGGTTTTAGTTACTTATATTTGCTCAGGAAGTGTGACCATCATTAATTATTATGACACACATATTTCATAATTTTATTATTACAAAATTATCTGTTAGACATGTGTACATTTAAATAAATTATCTTAGTGCAATTTGAACATTTACTCTCCCCTCTTACATCTTTCTGAATACATCTCTTTGATTTCTGTGCACATTGTCCACAGTATAATTTTCCTGTCTGGAAACTCATGTATTGTAGTTGCTAGAGGCTTGTGGGATTAATATGGTCAAGCAAAGGACTGGTAAAAAAATAAAGTATTATGACAGTGATTGGAGGTGGATTTAGGTTTAAGGAGCAGGAGAAGAGTTTTAGGTTTAGGAAGCAGGAGGTGATTTTAGGTTTAGACGGAGGGAGATAAGATTTAGGGAGTGGGAGGAGAGTATAGTTTTAGGGAGCAATCAAGGAATTTAGGTTGCAAGAGGTGGTTGGAGTTTTAGGTTTAGAGAGCAAACTGAGATTTTAGGTTTAGGGAGAGGGAATGGAGTTTTAGGTTTAGGGATAGAGGACTTGGGTTAGGAGCCAGGTAGGAGTTTTCGAGTTAGAGATAAGGGTCTAGTAGGGCTATACAGTTTTATAGGGTCCGGTGCTAGGATGTCTAAGCAGTTAAGTAAGTTTGAGCAAGTGGGATTTAGAGCACTTGCCTTTTCAAACAAATGGCCTTGGGCAACTGTGTGTTGCAGTCTACAAGGACATGAGCACTAATACTATACCTGTTGAAAACTACTTAAAAGGTATAGCTTCCACTGGGTGAGACTCAACCTACTGAAATGAACTCATCACCTATTTAAGCCAATTAAAAAGAAACCGAACGCTTTTTACCTCGCATGTAGGTACAGACTCCTTAACCCCACCTAAGCTGTTTACACCAACTCCACAGCTGCAAAACATGATGAAAGGGGAGAAATCCAAAAACAAAGGAACCACTGCTAACTCACAATTAGAAATGGTATTGGTGGTGACTCCCTATGGAAAATTGTGATCAGGGAGTTCATACTACAGAGATGAACTCAATGGACTGATTTCTTGTCCAAAGAATAGCAACAAAGCCACATTTGCAAGGAACAAAAGATGCTGACCATTATGGAGACATTAAGACAAAATGTGAATCTTATACAGTATAACTCTAAGTTATTTTACCCAGTAGGAGAGATTACCTACCAGCTAATCAGTTTTTTTTTTCCATTAGTCTGGCTGCTAAATTGCCTTCTCTTGATCCTAAAGGTTAAGGTCTTGTTTCTTTGTATTAAATGATGGCAGTAGCTTGAATTGCATCCTAGCTGTCAGTGTGTCGAGTTTACTTGGTCTGAGTAAGAAACAAATGTGGTCCACTTTTTACAGCATTTCCTTTTTCTCTGCCATCAGACTTATAGTTTCTTCTTGTTTTCCCATGTGGGATTGTCTAGAAGCATAACTTCTGATATTGATTTCATTTTTTTTCATTATTTAAACTCCTATTTTTAACTTTTAACTTTTGTATGAGAAAAACAGGGACTTGAGTTCCAGCTATGCATTGTATGCCTTTGAGTGCTTTGGTCTTAACAGTGGTTTCTTAAGTGACAGTAAATCCAGTTTTCTGTCACATGCTGGTCTAGATAGACTGGTAGATTCTGCTTTTTTGTAACGTCAGCCAGTTACTGTGATGATTAATGTGTTACTTTGTTGGTGCGAGTATCTTTTTACAAGTGTTTCTCTGTCTTGGATGTTCATTCATGTTTTTATGCTCAGAAAGGTAATGATTTCATCATGGTTTGTAGATTTTTCAGATACAAACTACATGAAACAAACATTTCAAGCTTGCACTGTTTTTTTCTTTACTTTTGTTTAAAAATAGTAGGTTATGTATATGGGTAGGGGCTTATTATTCAGTCATATCCAAGAAAGATTGCCTTCATTTCCAGTGCTTTCTTATCTGTATCCACATATATTAGCAAGGCTGTAGATTATATCAGAAAGGAAAGTTTCAGCTGTAATGGATTTTATATTCTTGTCTGACAGCATATTTCATTTCTGTAACTGTTCTGATGGTAGGGATGTATTTGTCTATGCCAGCACTAGCCTGAGTTAAATTTAGGAATAAAAAAAAATAAAAAGCTGTTGGGGCTCAGGGATTTTTCACCTTCCAGCCGTTGTTGCCTCATAGAATAAATGATTAAATAAACCATTTCCCTTGAGGTCAGCAGGATAAGTAAAGCATTAAAATGGGGGTAGGAGTTCACAAGGTAATCATTCATTAGGTTTATTTTTACTGTGCCTCAGTCCTGAATTCTGTCCAGGAAACAACATGTGTCCAGTGAAAGGCTTGCAACCAAAACAGCAGCAGTAGGTTACAACAGGCCTCTCAGCTGTCCAGATTTTTGCCTCATATTTGTGGTCTGTTCTTCATAAAATTTGTGTTTTTCTGTCAAATCATTGAGGATTTAATTCAATAAATAGTGACACACATTCAAGTTTCAGACCTCATATCCTTCAGAAAATACATGTTAACACAAATCCTGCTTTATATAGCAACTTTCTAAGTTTATAAGAGCAATATTTAAAATCTGTCCCTAGTCTTTGCCTTTGTCCCACCATAATTTTAGGCTCTGTCCAGATTTTTTGCATTTGAAGTTGAGAGATATAGGTTGCAGGAACCTGGGGATCCAGCATCCAGTTCATATAAAGAATTATCTGATGTTCTGCAGAATGAAATTTAACCATTATTGCATGACATGAAAACCAGTGCCCCACTGGTCCTCTCCCTTTTACCATCAAATTATTATGCTGATGCCTCCTAAACCCATAAGCAGGTTGCACTGTGTATGCCCTATGTACTTTATGCTCTCACTGTTCTGATGGAAGGCTGTTCTACAAACCCCTTTACATTATTATTTACTGGGAGGATAATTGCATATGATGTCCACTACTCTGGCATTTGTTTTAATGCACCCAGCTCCTTTGCTTCCCTGTAAGGTGCAGCACATGCTCTATTCCCATTTCAGTTTTATATGTTTTTGCTCTATTTTCTAGGTTGCTGTAATTGTCATTCTTTGGAAAGCATATGATTTGAACTTCTTGTCTCTGGTGGCCTTTCCAAAAATCTGCAAAGAAGATGGCTTTCCTTTACTGCCTTTTTGTACTTAAAAGTACCTACAGTTCTTTTGATATTTTCCTTAATCTCCATTGGTGAAACATTCTGCATGGGTTATCATGTGATATAAGCTACTGTGTTGACCATTCCTCAAGCCTTATCAGGCATGATGTCATGAATTCTACTCTACCTTTTAGAGCAGATATGCTGTAGTTATTTATACTTTACAAAGAAGCCAAGCCTGATTTTCATTAAATCGGTATTAATGAAAGAGATGATGATCTCAATGATATCAGTTCATTACTCCTTCACTATGGATTCCATTTACTTTCAGAAAAAAGGACTGATAAGGAAGAGATGTGCTAACAAGATGTGCAGAGCATTATGTTATGTGCCAAAGACCTTGCAGAGATACAAAAAAGACAGTTCAGAGATGGTCACTTGCAATAATTTAGATGACACAAGGCTTGGGAACCAAGCTTAAAGAGGTGTGTAACAATAGATAGGAAATTTACAGGGTTTTGGTATTAAAATCGATACTTTCAAGGCAGAAGTCAGTTCAGAAGTTCTGGGTTGTAGAAACTACAGAAAACAGTTTTGATTTCAGAGTTCAGAGTCACAAAGAACAGTATAGTCTGTCTCAGTTTTGTAGTTGCAGTAGAACACTTTAAATCAATCTTCAGAGCTACAGACATTTGAATATTCAGTTTGCAATCTTCAGTTACAAAAGTTTGTTTGATTCAATTCATCAGCTCTGGTATTCAAGACAGTATCAGTAATATATGACCATATCAACTTCCATGTATGCTGCTTTTATGTCTACATAATAAACTGTATTTATCAGACAATTAGTGAATCAAGAATCAAGGCTTTTATTTTGAAAGTGCACAGAAAAGACAGACTCTGAGATTTTACACTTGTTCATACAGGTCCAGACTTAAAAACCTACAAGCATCTGGTTCATTTCTATCAACTGGTATCTTTTGGTGCCCCCACGCCCAATCCCTGTACTGATGCTAATGTCATAAAGGCATTTTTCATTAAAAGTAATCATTCATGTACTGATGCTGGTGTCATTAAGGCACTTTCATTTAGAGTAATCATTGGCATACTGATGCTGGTGTCATTAAGACACTTTCATTTAAAGTAATCCTTGGTGTACTAAAACTGGTGCCATTAAGGCACTTTCATTTAGAGTAATCCTTGGTGTACCAATGTTGATGTCATTAAGGCACTTTCATTTAAAGTAATCATTGGTGTACCGATGCTGGTGTCATTAAGGCACTTTCCTTTAGAGTAATCCTTGGTGTACTGATGCTGGTGTCATTAAGGCACTTTCATTTAGAGTAATCCTTGGTGTACTGATGCTGGTGTCATTAAGGCACTTTCCTTTAGAGTAATCATTGGTGTACCAATGCTGGTGTCATTAAGTCACTTTCGTTTAGAGTAATCCTTGGTGTACTGATGCTGGTATCATTAAGGCACTTTCATTTAGAGTAATCATTGGTGTACTGATGCTGGTGTCATTAAGGCACTTTCATTTAGAGTAATCATTGGTGTACTGATGCTGGTGTCATTAAGGTTCATAGGTTCATAGGTTCATACTAGGCTATCTGCCCTAGGGTATTTACAAGCCTAGTCAGAGTGTGTTTGGCTTTCGCCACCCATTTTAAATGAATTTTGCTATGCCCTTTTTCGAGGTTAGTATACTGTGCCTCTAACAGTGACACAGAAGTGATACCTGGGGTAAATCTACGATCTCCCATCCACTCATCAAGATTCCTCTTGAAGAGAGTCAATGAGGGACTCTGCCTAACCTGGACTGGGATTTTATTCCAGAGTGAAGGGAGCCTCTGGGTTATGAATCTGTCCCTCCAGCATGTCCTATTTATTTCAGTGCTGAGGTTCAAGTCTCTCAAGCGCCTAGCTCGATGGGATTTGGATTTTCTGAGGTGCAGCATGTCCATTAATTCCGGGTTGGACATGGCTTAATACGTCAGGCACAGATCGCCTCTGAGCAGGCGGTATGCCACTGAGTAGAGCTGGAGTTTCTTTAACTGGGCAGCATATGGCATCTGTTTGAGCCCTTTGATCCTCTTGGTGAGGTACTTTTGGGGTCTTTCCAGTTGCTGCAGGTGTCTGGTAAGGTGCATCCCAAAAGGGGCATTGTACTCAATTATGGGCCTGATAAGGGATGAGTAAAGAGGCACGATGACCTCCCCTGATCTAGATGTGAATCCCTTCATGATTAGGTGGGCTATATAAAATGTTTTTCTAACCACTTTGGCCACGTGGTTGTCGAATGAGAGATTGCTATCAACTTGGGTCCCCAGGTCCCTAATTACTTCTTCCATACTCAATGGATTACCACCTATGTGGTAATTTGTGGGCACTTTGTTTTTGCAAAGGGGATGACTATACACTTTTTGGCGTTTAGCTTGAGGCCATGGCTCTGGCACCAGTTGTCTGTTTCTATGAGGCCCTTTTGTAGGATGCTTGTGTCGGCTGGAGAGTCGATTATGATGCCCAGTTTGCAGTCATCTGCGAACTTGGTCAGCCACAGTCCTTCCACATTGGCCTGTACCTCCGAGAAATATATACCGAACAAGAGAGGTCCCAGGACTGAGCCTTGTGGGATGCCACTTGTAACTGGTTTGGAGTCTGACATGGTTCCAGTAATTCTAACCATGTGGGTTCTGTTCTTGAGCCAGTTTGCAACCCATCTAGTGACATGGGGGTTTATATTTAAGCTGGTGAGCTTATCTATAATGCCTGAGTGAGGTATTGTATCGAAGGCTTTTGCGAGGTCCAGGTAGGCTGTGTGGACCACCTTCCCCTTGTCAATGGCCTTGGTGACTGTTTCAAAGAAATCGACCAGGTTTAAGAGGCAGGAAATAAATTCTCCTCACCACTACTGAAGACACCGAGGGTAGACAAATAAACAAGGGAAAAAAGATCTTAGGTGTCATCCACAGCTTCAGACTGTTAAAACACAATTTATTAAATGCTTAAAAAGTGAAGATGACAGAATGTAAACTTCACTAGAATATGATGAACTGAAAGTAGTTGAATATCCAAGCAATTGTCATCCACAGCTTCAAACTTCAGGCTGTTAAAACTCAATTTATTGGAAGCTTAAAAAGTGAAGCTGACAGGAATGCAAACTTCACTGAAGTACTGAAATAATTAGCCTAGTAATTAACATCCACAACTTCAGGCTTCAAGTTGTTAAAGCACAGTTAATAGATGCTTTGTAAGTAAAGCTGACAAAAACAAATACTTCACTGGAGTGTAAAAAGCTGATAATACTGTCCAAACGATAAGCGCTTTCGGCAGATGCCTTCAGATCGTATGAAAGTGTGGTTAGCTCTTCCTGTTTATAAAGGAAACAGCTGGTAGCTGATTGTCTTTGGTGTTCTTAAAGGCACAGGACAAAATAAATGTTCAAAGTGGAGGTTTATCTCCTTTGATGTAATTCAATGATAAAAATGCTAGAATCATGTATTAATGTTTGGTAGGTTCCTTCTAGATTTTAGAACAGGTCTGAGAGGTACTATTGTATTAAGACCTGGGGGTCGATTGGCTCTAAAATTATTGATCCAAAAGATCTCTCTCAGTTCTGTCCTGTTGTGGACATCTCCTTCCCTGATGTTTTGGGTGACCACTTCCACAGCTTTAAACAAGAAATTATGCGTGGGATGGACCAATATGTGTGCTGCTAAGGCATTGTGTGGAACTTTCTGATCAATGTCTCTGACATGTCGTAGAATGCGATCCTTTAGTTGTTGATCAGTTTTACCAAGGTAAAAAGCTTGGCACTTGTGACAGGTAGCCCAATAGATTATATGGCTAGTAGTACAATCAGCATAAACATCAAAATGAAAGTTACATCCAGATACTGGATGAAGGAAAGTATTACTAGTATCTAGGTAAGGACAAGCTTTGCACCTGCAGCATTTAAAAGTACCTTTGCGGTCTGATAGTGGACCACCACGTTTAAAGCCATCTTTATGGCATAGTAATCTCTTGATATTCTTTTTATTCTTATAAAGGAACCTAGGTCTCTCTCCAACGATGTTCTTTATTTTGTCATTCACTGTCAAAATCGGCCAAAATTTCCTGATCACTTCACAGATCTGCCGATTGTCTGAACTGTAAGTAAGCATACATCTAAGTTGTTTAGGTGTTGTGTCATTAGGCTGTCTTCATGATGCTTGTTCAGACCTCTCTGAATAATAAGGTTGACCTCTTTGCTTTCTATAGGCTTGCACCTGTGAAACTGGCGGAAAACTATTTTCCTGGTAAGCCCTATCCTTCAGATATCTACGTAGATGGGATTGCTCTTCCAAGAATTCCTCCTCATCAGTACATAGTCTTGAGACTCTTAAGATTTGATTGTCAAAGATGTTATCAAAAATATGTCTTGGATGCATGCTCTGCCTATGTAAGAAATGATTTTGCCAGGTCTCTTTCCTATGCACCCCAGTAGAGAGACCTTGGATTGGATGTAAACGTATCTTGACATCCAAGAAATCTATGACTGAGGATGAGTGTTTCATTTTGAACTCAAGGAAGTCAGTGCTGTTGTTAATAAAGCTGACAAAAAGATCCAATTGGTCAATACCTCCTTTCCATAAACAAAAAACATCATCCACAAAAACGCCCGTAATAGACAAGTTCATTCTTCCAGATATTACCATCACTAAAGATTGTTTTAAATTCCCACTCAGCCAAAACCAAGTTTGAATAACTGTTGGCACATGGAGTTCCCATGGCCACACCCCAGGTTTGCAGATAAAAGGTATCTCCATACATAAAGATGTTATTCTCAAGGACTAATTCCAGCAGAGAACAAAGAGGTTCCGTTGTTAAATTACGTCTAGTCAGAAAATCATGTAAGGCCCTCAGGCCATACTCATGGGGGATAACAGTAAAGAGGCTGGTTGTGTCCATAGTTACAAGTAGAAGGTTATCAAAACTGCCCAGAGACTTAACAGTGGAGAAAAAGTCTTTCAAGAAGCTGCCTGTATCCTTTAAGACAGTGGTAGCATAAGGCAAAGCTTTCTTGAGTTCATTTTCTACATACATGGATATGGATTCAGTGATCCAACCGGGTCTATATTAGATCACCGAATGATTAGGTAAGCAAACGGTGATTAATTGACCCCATGTAAATGAAAGCTAACAAAACCGAACTGTCAGAACAGCAATTCTTTTTCCAAGGGAAAAAAATAACTTTTCCAACAAAAAATAAAAGAAGGTAAGAAAATACTTTAAAATATGACATTAAGTGGGGGGGCTTCACCCCCCACACCCCCCTAACTTAAATATACCAACTCTGAGACTGCACTACAGTGCCGAAAATGGCAAACTACTGAAGCGGCCAAGCAAATTCTTTCCCCAGGGAAAGAATTTGCTTACATGCCGCTTCGATATTTTGCTGTTTCAGTGTTTTCAGTTTGACCAAGATGCATTCAGAAACATGTGTCTTTGGTCTGCTGATAGGAACCCACCCCAACCTTATGTGCAAAAATGTGAAAAAGATGTTGTGGATGGATGAGTGGACGGATAAATCTGAATCTAAATTTGGCTAAATCTCTGAATTATTCACTCAGCATCCTGTTTGCAGACAGTGTTAGGCTCGTGCTTTTTACAGTAGTCTGGTTTTATATTGTACTAATGTGAGCTATGCTTGTATGGGATTAAGGATCATAAGACACAATGCTACACTGGAGCTTGTTATTATTTCCTTATAGCAGTATCCTTCTAATCTAGACCCTATTCCAATGCATATAAATACACCCCTCTATAACCACCCTACCTCTAAAATGGATCTAATCTAGGTCCTATTCCATGGCATGCTAAAGCATCCCTGCATACCCACCTTACCTTTAAAATGGATCTAATCTAGACCCTATTCCATGGCATGCTAATGCACCTCTCCATACCTGCCCTACCTCTAAAATGGATCTAATGTAGACCCTATTCCATAGCATGCTAATGCACCTCTCCATACCTGCCCTACCTTTAAATGGATCTAATCTAGACCCTATAACATTGCATGCTAATGCACCCCTCCATACTGACCCTACCTCAAAAAAGGATTGAATCTAGACCATATTCCATGGCATGCTAATGTTCATCTGCATACCCACCCTACCTCTGAAATGGATCTAATCTAGATCCTATTGCATGGCATGCTAATGCACACCTCCATACCCACCCTACCTCAAAAATGGATTCATGGTGTGCTAATTCACCCCTCCTACCCTTGCTCCCTCTAAAATGGATTGACAGCACTTATATTACTGCCTTGGTCAGTAAGACATTGTAACAGTTCACTGTTCAAGCTGACAGCTTTTGAAAAGAGGAAGGAGCAAAATATCTAGTCAACCTTCTAATTAAATTACTCATTACAAAACAAATTCATTTTGAAATGTCAAACTGTATCATCTCTCTCAATCTAGGCAAAAACTGTTAGGGATGACATATTTATCAACTTTTTCTGTCTACATTTGGTATTTTATTTGTAAAACACATTAATATTGGTTAAAAATGAATGCAAAAAAGTATTTCTTTCCAGAAAAAACATATACAGTGACGTAAGGCTAAGGCAGTTACAGGACCAGGCTTCCTGATTCTCAAAGTTATTGCCTTACAGGTTCTTAGGTTCATAGGGACGTACTAGGTTAGCTGCCCTTGTGGGACATTTTTAGCCTAGCCACTTTCCCCTTTTGTGCTTGAAATAATCTATCACATTTGGTTATAAAAATTGGGGAAAGGTCAATGCCCTTCAAGAAAGCATGATATACTCTAAGAGCACATCCAGACATGCAGATCTAAGAATCTGACAAACCCTTGCAAATGTATACCATGATAGCATATTAAAGACCAAGAAGATGATTTTAAAGAAAGTACAGAGAATTTTAGGTCATACTTGTAACCAATTACATTCCGCGGAGGTACAGCGGTAGCATTGTTGCCTCACAGCAAGAGGTTCTCCTGTTCAAGTCTTGGCTGGAGTGCCTTTTGTGTGGAGTCTGCATGTCATCCCCACGGTCGAGTGGCCTCCGAAAGACAAGCGTGAATGGGCATGCCTTCACTGAAGGTTGGGCGTCGGGCTGGCAACTCAGCACCATAAAAAGTGACTGCCAATCATTAGCGGACCAGAGTTCTGCTGTAGCGACCCCTAACCGGGAAAAGCCGAAAAGACAAACAACAACAACTTGTAACCAATTACTTTTTACAGTAACATTCAATGACATTACAGTAGCAGCTATCTAATATGAGAACCACATCTGTGCTATACATGAATTTAGTCCTGGCTACAATCTAGTTGCTCAAGGTTCACTTAGCAGCCTGCATTACAAAGACTTGCATCTTCCCAGCCCCCCCCCCCCATGAAAATGGGCTCTAACCCAGTCAGACTTTCTCAGTAAACAAATGTTAAATAAATAAAATAATCACCGAAGGAGCTAAAATAGGGAACATTTATTATAAGGTTATACCTGTTCACCTTATATAGAAGAGAGAATGAAAGAGATGAGTTTATGGACATGCCCACTTCAATTCTCTGTTGACACCAGCAGCCTGAAGAAATATCAGTCACTGAGCAACGTGATAGACAGGGCCACAGACTAGTAAACCATTCCAAGGGGAAGAGGGGTTGAACCCCTTACTATATTACAGTACATGCCTATGGGCACTTCATCAGGAACGTATAAAGAGGGAGTAAAGCTAACACATGGCAGCTACTTCATCAGCTGGTTATGGTATGATGGCCTTATTTGATCATGGTCCCCACTTCAGCTGTAGTGTGATTCAATACCAGTGGCTATAACAGTCTCCTCTACAGAGAGAAAGGACTTCATCAATCAAAGGACATTGGTAAGATGCATCCCATTATACCATTGTGCAGAGATAAGCTGATTACAAAAAAATAGATAAATAAATCAATAAAAAAAATACAGACCAGCCAACTAATATAGCAAGAAGGTAAGTTTTTTGACATAATTGATATAAATCTCAGAAACTACAATATGTTACCTGTTTGCCAGTATACTTGTCTGCACATCTGGTTATACAGGCCTGATATACCCTTGTCCGTGATACTGTATACTTGATGTCACACAATTTAAATGTAATTTTATTTATAACAGATTAGTTGCAAGATTGTTCAGTTATTGCACAGCATTTTATTTTTACATTTTTCTTGAACAATTATTCATTTAGACTTTGGATGGCGTCAGAATAATCATGTGACAGTTTTAAGTTAGTCTTTTTGTCAATTAAGTGGAAAGTCTAACCCAGAAATAAAAGGATGTTATTTCTCAATGCAATATTTGAAAGCTAGCATGAATAAATATGAGGAATTGAGTACTAAGACCGTTTGTTTTCCTTTGCAGTATATTATTTCTGGATCTCTGTCTATAGCTGCTGAAAAACATGACAGTGTTTGCCTGGTAAGTCAGTAGTTGTACTGCTTTTAATCTTCTCAGTTTTCCTTTTTCCAACATATTTGTGACATTCTGAAACCATGGATATTACAATATTTATAATATAAGTTGGAAAAGAGCGTGGCATAATTTAATTGTGTTTTATTCAGTAAAGTGTGCCATGAGGAGAATGCTGAAGATTATAGAGTTTTTATGATAAGAAGTGAATAGTTTTGCATCACTTTATGAACTTAACACATGAACCAAACTATTCACTGTCTCACAGCTATGTAAACCATTACCATATTACAGCACAATTTCAAAAACTCACTGCAATGTCATCAGTAGTCACAACAAAAGGGGATTTATGGAAAGTCCATGAATGGCAGGTAGAGATCAACTTCTTCTTTTCTCTATGAACAATCTTTAGTTTAATCGTGTCATAACTTCCATCTGGCTGCAGAAGAGTCAATTTCAATTTTTTTTTCTGCTCTATACTTACTTCAACATTCTGAGGTCACTGTCATAAATATGGAGTGGGAACAGTGACCTCACTTGGTAGATTTTTGGGCCAACAGGCTTTCTAAATTCTCACATATGCTGCATGTACACATATATAAGGACATGCACAGACTTTCTGACTCACACAAATGTTCATGTGTGTGCACAAACACACACACACACACACACACACGAAGAATATTCAAAAGCATTTAACTGCCTCCTGGTTACAATATACTTAGGGCAGACAGAGTAAAGAAAAGAGGAGGTGGAATAGCCGTTTTATATAATAGCACACTTAACATCATAACTAACCCTATACAACCACCCCAGGTCTCTAACGCTGAAATACTAGCTCTAAAAATTCTACTAAATAATCATAAGGGCATTAAGCTAATTGTCACCTATATTCCCCGTGGGAACAATGTAGAAACACTAGAGGTCATTCTACATTGGATAGCCAACAACTACCCTCAAGAAACCATTGTCCTGGGCGATGTTAATATTGACTGGAACCAATGCACAGCACAGTCCAACCCCATCCCTGTTAACCTACATGGATTCTCTCAGATAATATCATCTACCACACGTACATGTAACAATAACCAAAAAGAGAGTATACTAGACTGGATACTCACCAACAGTCATCCCCAGAACTATATGTCTGGAACTCTCCCTAATGATCTTAGTGATCACCTGCTCACATACATCATGAAAGACAAAATTAATTGTACAAGCTTACCTATTTATAGGTCTATCAGATCCAAGAAAAACTTTGACCCAACTAAATTTCAACTTGAACTCAAATCATGTAACTGGACAAAACAAAAGTTCCTTCCCTTGATGAGGCAGTGTCATCATTTAACAATTCATTCCTTACTATACTTGACTCGCATGCCCCTAAACGCTCAATAAGAATTAAAACTCAACTAGCACCCTGGCTAACAACAGACACCAAAACCAAAATAACAACTAGAGACAAAGCTTGGGATAAATGGCGCACTACCAAACTACCCCTAGATCGTATCAAATTCCAACAACTTAGAAATGAGACTAAAAAGCCATCATACTAGATAAGAAAAATAACTTCTACAATCTGCAACATAAAATCAGAATAACCCTCAAAAGTACTGGGCAGGCATAAATAAACTTCTCCAACCAGGCAAATCCACTACTCTGACCCCAGGAACATTATCTGACAAGAGCCAAGAAGATATACCCAATTCATTCGATACTTTCTGCACAGAAACCATCCAGTCATTAGCTAACCAACTTTCTCCTCCCCACACTTCTATAAACACTATACCCGACTCACCACTCTCTTTTAACTTCCAGCCAGTGTCCACATCCTTTATCAGATCCCTTTTGAAAAACTGAAGCCAACCACCCTTTCAGCCGATCTTCTGCCGGCTGAATACCTGCAAATTGCTGCAGATGTCGTAGCCTACCCTATCTCAATCCTAATTAACAAAACCATAACCGAGGCCTCAATCCCCTCAATTTGGAAAATATCCTATGTTATTCCACTCCACAAAGGAGGTTCATCCACAGAACTATCCAACTATAGACCTATAGCCATACTATCACCACTTGCCAAAATTATGGAAAAGTGCATGCACAACCAACTAATGTTCTATCTAACCCAAAATAAACTACTCACAGACTCTCAACATGGATTCAGATCCCATCATAGTACAACCACTGCCCTCCTCTCTTTTACTGAAAACATTAATCTTAACCGGAATAATAAAAAAATATCCTCCGCTCTCTTCCTGGACCTATCGAAGCCTTCGATATGGTAAACCATCAGTTACTTCTATATACTTTAAAACCCTGTATCTAGATACTCCAGCCCTTGACTGGTTTCAAGCTTACCTCACTGGGAGACAACAAGCAGTAATGTGGCAAAACAAGCTCTCCTGCCTACTACCAAATACCATAGGAGTTCCTCAAGGTTCCATATTAGGACCTCTCCTCTTTTCAGTCTTCATAAACGACATCCAAACAGTCATCCCTGAAGCCACCTGCATTCAATATGCAGATGACTCGACTATAATATGTTCCAATGCCTCTCTTGCAAATCTACTAACTACCACCCAACATAGCTTCACCAAAGTCGAAAACTGGCTTGCCAACCATCTCCTGATCTTAAATCCAAACAAAACCAAGTTACTTCTCTTCTACCCAACCAATAGATCTCCGACTGAAAACTTCACTATAAAATCCAATAATGGGACCATCATCTCCCCAGACACCTATACAAAGCTATTAGGAGTAAACATTGACAATAAACTCAGATTTGATATACATATCAACCAAGCCATTAAGTCAGTCAACAAGAAACTTGGGACCCTATATAGAATTAAAGCCTTCCTTACCCCGAATGCCAGGACAGCCACAGCCCATTCACACCTTCTCTCTACCCTACTATATGCCTCTCCTGTCCTCACTCACCTTAACAAATCTGATCTGGCCAAGCTCTCATCCTGCTATAATCACATTGCCAGGTTCGTTACAGGCCTACCCTACAGAACACACCACTGTACTAACCTGAAAAAGCTTGGATGGATAGAATTCCCACACCTTCTTCACCAGTCCCAACTCATAGAGGCCTTCAAAATCCTTAAACAACCTGAGAATACCCCAGCACTAAAACACTTAATGACTCCCTACTCCAATCTAAGCTGCCTTCGCTCAGCAAACAGACTCCTTGTCCAAACAACTAAATCTCTCAACCTAGGTGGTGACGCGCTATTTGCCAACGCCACTGGTAAAATATGGAACTCTCTCCCAAATAACATCACGCTTGCAACTTCTCTAAGTCAATTCAAAAATAGTCTAAAACTCCACTTCAAGTCACACTGGCTATGTCCTTGCTCAAGCCCAGACTAGCTCTATGCCATTAACTAAAACATAAACAACTAGCTAAGATGATAAGTACTTTGTATACTGTGATAAAGAAATATGTATCCTGTATATGTCATTATACTGCCTACCGTCCTTGCTAATATGTTATTAATGTTACATTTGTAGTAATTTCAGAAATAGTAATGGCAGTCTTGTACTTGTATGTAAATAGCCTATGTTTTTGTTAAGTTCTTTCAGCTCATTTACTGTACCTAATTATCAATGTAACTCTGTTGGAGCTTTTCTCCCCGGGCCTCCGCTGAAAAAGGACATGTATCCAGTTGGACCATCCCGGTTAACAAATGTAAAATAAATAAATAAATAAATAAATTTAAAGTAAATGTATCCTGGAAGGATATAATCTTCCAGTAAATCCATTAATGTAGCATTTGAAATGTTTTTATAATGACTCTATCTAAAGATAATGCTAACTTGGAGATACACCAGCTACAGGTAAGAAAACAATCTGTCAGCAATGCAGACTTTATCACAACAATGTTCCACCATACAGATCAGCATGGCTGCATAATCTGAATACCTGAAAAAGACACTTGTACAAATTATCTCATCTACTAAACCAAACTGTTGCAACCTGATATCCTGGTAGAATTTCAATTCAGAAGAAACACTTGATTTCCTGAGTACTTGGATAGGACATAGAACAGATGGTAGAAAATAAGTAAGATATATCATCTTCCAAAGAATATAAAAGGTCTTAGTATGTTCCCTTTTTACACAATTTGCTGCTGAAACTTTTAAACATTTTAGATTTTTTTACAATTTCCAACAAATAACCACATTAATTATTTAAGACCAAAATCCAAACATGTTTAAACAGTCCCTGGTCTGAGGTCTACAAGCCCATGCCTTGTATTAACAAATGCTTAACTAATAAGAGTTGTCACGGAGAATCAATGAATCTGCTATAAAATGAAATTGCTAATGCAGTAAATTTCTTATTTGTCTTATTATTTTAAATATATTGCCAGTAGCTGTCTTACCTTAAATAGCATTTTTGTCAGTTTTATGAGTGCAGCTTTGCTAGTCAGCTACTAAATAATACAAAAGTTCAAATTAACTTAATATGACAGGAAACTGTTTTTTTCCTGATTTTACCAGTTATATTATATTGTTAGTAAATGAGGAATACCATCTGCTAATTTTTATTGAAATCTCTGTAACACTGAAAGAAAATCAGCTAGGATGTAACTTTTTTAGGTTCACTCAGAATATATCGATTTGTTGAACATGCAAACATTTTCACTGTCTGTGATGATTACACAACGCACTTACACACATTGCTTAGTACTACTTGCCTAACATTATCAAATGTAAATGTTCTCAAAAATATCAGTTGTGCCAAAAATACAATATAAAAAATATCCAAGAAATAAATTATGAATACCAACTTTTAGTGCCACTTCATTTACTTGCACTTTAACTGGAGCTTGATGGTAAATTTATCATTTAATCAATAATATGAATGTGCTTCTGGGTGGATTACCTGTTATGTAAGTGAACTGCAGTATGTTTACCAAATCACCATCTTGTTATCCACGTATTTTTTATTCAGTGTAGAAGACATAATGCCATTACTCAGTTTCTTATTCTCAAATAAATCCTCACCCCATTTATTTGAATTATTTATAAACCTGATACGCTAATAATAGACTTCTGCTCAGCCCTCCTCCATTCATTCATTTTATCATTAAATGACGTAGCTGCAACAAAAAAGGTAAAACTAAAATGTAAACAAGATAAGGGAGATGGTAAACAATAAAGACAAATTACAAAACCTTCAAATACTCTAAACAAAGCAAAATATTGGGTAACAAAAATAAAAAAGAGATACAATATACCAGCCCATTTTTGTTCTGGATTACCTGTTAAGTCCCCTCAAAACCAGAACAACAACAACAATGCCACAATGGTCCTTAGGTATAATCATCTTGCCCATGATATTGTTTTAGTCATCAACACTGCATGGATTCAGGTCTCAATGACACATACAAGGATATACTTGGTTCTAAACCTAGGATAGTGTTTAGTAGGGGGAGCAATGTTAAAAACATTATGTTGAACTCTACCTGTAAGTACCAAGTATCTAGAATGTAGAAGTGTGGGACATGTAAGACCTGCACATTTATCAGTGATGGCCCTTACGTGTCTATCCCTGGCTATAACTGCACATTAAGTTGCCCAGGGAGATGCAACTGTAACACTAGTATGTTAGTATATGTAGCAACCTGTGCCAGCTGCACAAGTTTCTATGTAGGCAAAACTGTACGTAAGCTTGGGGAAAGAATATCTGAACATGTAAGGGCCATCAGAATGAAGAATGTTCACAATGCATTGTATAGGCATAGTACAACTTGCATCAACTTCAAGAAATTCATCTTTTTTGTAATAGATAAAGTAATGTGCAATGAAAGAGGGGGTGATTTGAAATTAAAAGTGGAAAATCTTAAGATTAGATGGCAACTTGGGCTTAATGCCACACATCCCCCAGGTTTGAATGATAGCATAACTATTCTTCCTTTACTTAAAGAAAAAGCAAGTGTCATTTAGGACACTTTTTAATATTTTAAACAATATAAACATATATATATTTTTTTTTTCACAGGTACTTCTGAGTTCGATGATCTTTTATGTGGTACTATTTTTATAATTTATATATATATATATATATATATATATATATATATATATATATATTCATATATATTCTTGTAGTAATTCATCAAGCAATGTTAACATTGTTATTATGTCTTTAAATTTCTGCATTTATTATCTGATGATGTTATTAAGTCAGGATCGGTCAGTTGGTAGGGTATCACGTTGTTTAAATTGTGTATGTATTTCCCAAGGTTACACTGATGAAGCCATTTCTATGGTGAAGGTACTTAGTCTTTGGGATGTTTTTGTCTGTTTATATCAGTGTACTATTAAATTGGTGTTTCTACATTTGAGTTTGGATTTTGTTTTACCCAATAAAGAAAAAATAAATGTAAAAGTGTCCCCCATTATCAAGAGAAATGGTTTTCTCTGACAATCAGAGACTGTTCAAATAGAAAGGAACTAAATGACAAGACTGGCCCAAGTATGAACAGGAATGTCCATTATGGGGCTAACTTTCCAAAGTTGCAGTTCTAATCACTTTACCAACATTGCTGTTAATCTAATACATTTTTGATGGAATGAGGCAAAAAGATATCTTTAAAGCAATACAGTGAAGTTCAAGGTATAAAATCAGAAAAAAAAATGTCCCTAAAAATATAGTGAGGTCTGAGAGTCGGTTTATTTTTACAATATAACAAAAGGCAAATCCAGTGATACACCAGCTGAGTATACAATGGGTTAGGACGTTATTTCTAACATCATCACAAAACTCAATAGGAACTCTTTTAAGGTGAGGCTAACTGTGAGGCCCCTGCACTGGCTCAGTAATCAAGGATCCTTAATCCTCACCACTAGCACCAGTGAGGGACATACACATTGGGAGGATGACAAATACACACACAGTAAAGTACAATTTCCCTTAAGAGTACACAGAGATCACAATCAGTCTGGGGTGGGTTTCTCCCTCTTTCTCCAGATCCGCAATAAAACTCCCCACTGGCACAGCTGTAGGGTTTAGAACTCAGCTGAGGGGTCAAGCCAAGACCTCTAGCACCCTCTCTGTCCAACCACTGCTTTGTGTCCCTGCCCAAGTAGCTGACACACACTTTGTGTTTTGATATATATACAAACACACACACACACACACACACCTTCAAAGGATGGCACATGTTTATTAGCTATGCCCCCTTCTGTCCACACTATAAGGTAGTTATCCCTGTTACCAACCACTACTTATCAGCTACTATAAAGGCCCTTACAAAGGGTGATTCAATCCTACTGTGTAATGTTACTTTTATCCAAATGGTAAGTGTGACCAAGACCAAGGCTATTTAGGAATGGCCTATACAGTGTCACCAAATACATATGCAAGTACACTAAGAGCTTAAATATCTCTAAATAAACCAGCCAAAGTTAAAACTAAAATATTTAAATATATTTAATAATAAATAATAAAAGAACAAGACAATACTCAATCAACATAGTAACTACAGAGTTCAGAATCGCAGGAAATGTTTTAAAACTACATTGCAGGACAGTCTGAAATAAATACAGAAAACATCTAAACTAATCTTTATTATATTCTTATCTATATCTTAAAGAAATTGTTGTACCTTGGTTACTTACTATTAGCAAGGCAAGTCCTGATGAGAGGATGTGTCCAGGTCCAACTCAAGATACAAAATGGCAAACCAGCATAAACCACCGCTAACTCTGGAAGCCGGGAAGACAACACAGGCCAATCCGATAGGTTGAAAAAATGGAAAACTATTTTATTAAGCTGTAATCAAAGCTTTTCGTTAGCGCCTTGCACTAACTTCCTCAGATACATCATGGGTTAGCTTGGGTGACATCACTCTTTGTCACCTGACTTCTGTTCCCAGGCTAAACAGATACTTAGAATTTAACACCTCTGTGTCAAAAATACATATCTCTCAGAAGTGTGTAGCTCCTAGGAAGACATAGAGCAATAAAAACACATTTACATTTGAAACCTAGTAATTATTTCTGTTTCAAGACAAGAGGAAAACCTCTAGCTCTAGACATTGTGCCTGCTTGCTGTACTGAAACTCAATCATAAAACACTTTGATTCCAACTTATTTTCTAGAAGTTTTGCAAGTTAATTCTGTATGTTCCACCTTCTACTATCAAAACATAGATTTACACAGGTATATCATTTTTATACATTTCTTTTCTTTTCTAGTAGGGTATACTGTGGTTACATTCTTAAGCTCAATACATAACATACAGTTATCTTACATTTGTAAGACAAGCATATGAATCATACTACTATTCACAAATGATATATGATTATTTACAAAATTCCAGATAGTTGGGCTGGCAGTGTCACATTTCTATATAAATCATATTAATATTTTCAAGTGACATATAATTATTTACAAAATTCCTGATAGCTGGACTGGCAGTATTTCCCTGGTGTCACACTAATGTCTTGTAATTAAATCTGTTTATAAAAAGATATATGCCATGTAGTATTTTCATCCATATAAATTAGGCACGTAACTGATAATTAATAAATGTTTTCTGTCCCACCTGTAGGATGTCAAATCCCTAGCTAATAACTAACGCCATTGGTCATGTCCTAGAATTTCCTGTACTATACTCCCAAGTTGTAATATGTGTGTTATGAAAACTGGAAAATAATGATTTCTAAATTTAAGGTTTTTATCATTTCTGTAGCCTTCATTGCTTAAGAGCTACAGAGAATGTCAGCTTTCTAAACCAACAATTTTTAGATACCCATAACATCCAAAATCTGATCGCTAGGAAGAAGGAAGACTATCTTTCCATTCTACTTGGGTATAAATGTCCAAAAATGAGCTTATAACTGTATAATACATTATTTAGCTATGATTTATACTTTGCAAAAATGTTTTAATAAGATAAAATGAAAGCAAATGCAACTTTATTCTTAGGATGAAATTTTCTTTGCCTTAGTAGGTGAACAGGATTCAGCAACATATTCTACAATTACATACTTGTTATAGTTTGGCAAAGTTGAATCTAAAGTAAGTAAAATATGGAGTTAAAGCATGATGCTTAGCATCCAAATAAAAAGATAACTTCCATTCATGTGTGACACATAAACTGAAGTATTGCAATAGAAATATGTGAAGAGAAAAACTATGTTTTAACAATGTTTATTGTACAAAAAATGAATAATAATGTTTTGATATTGTGACAGTTACACTGTTAATTCTGCTAAAAGTTATGATAATGACTTATAAATATTTGTCCATGATACTAAAGCAAAGTGACCTAAAAATGTAATATAACTGACTATGGTAATGCTGTCTATTAAAGGCTGAGTGAGAAAATGTATTGCTAGCTGAGATGATCTGGATCTATTAATAACCAAGCCAGCTATAGTTTGAGCTCTACTGAAAGTACTTTATTTCTATAAATGTACTGCTGTCATAAACTGAATGGAAAAGTAATGAAGAAAATTGTCACAGTTTTTTGCAAAAAAAAAAAAAAAGTTATTCAAACCTTCATCCTGTTTCGCACTTGCCTCCTTCCCGATTATTTGTGTAATCCTGATAAATAAAGAGGCAAAGGTGTGTTCCCACATGAGAGGTACAGGGGGATGTTGATTCTGGTTGTATTCCTTGTTGACTGAGTCATTTGATAAAATGGATTTCAATAAAATGATATGAAACTAGGAAAAGTAAGTAGGTGATACATAAAACTGATGAAGTTTGACTATTCCCCTGAAGCATAATTTTCATGACTGACTTAAAAAGAATAACAAAAGAAGACTGTTGGCTGATATTAGCTACTAATAGGAGTAGATGAGATCTATCTTGCTGTAGTTTGGCCAAACAGCCTAACACATACATTTATGATCCTAGCTTGAGTGAATTGACAATGGACTATGTTAAAGCTTGTAAATACTACATTGTATGTAAACACAACTTAGATATGATGATGCTTAAGTTAAGTGTTAACCTTACCTGTTTTGAAATTTTCTGTCATTAATCAGAGTATACTGAAATAGGAGTCTGTCTTATCCCTCCTCATTTAACCATATTAGGTTCACAGTCATAGAATGTTGTCATTTAACATAGATCTAGCACTTACAGAGCCCTTTCATATCTCTCGATCCACTCTTGTAATTCTATAGATAGCTGTATGCATTCTTTCATGGGAAGGGTAGCACATTAGCTGCCATAACAGCTACAAGGCAGGTGCTCCCAGTCACTAGGTCAGCTGGATGGTTCCCATCATGATTTTGACTAACTGCAATTACAATTACAGCAGCATAATAGTTAAGGATGATAATTTGACTGGTTGTCCATTTTAAATATAGCAAATAATATCAACTTACCATATCAAAGATAAGACAAAGTGCTAACAGATGTACATAAAGAGTGGCAACAGGTATATAAAGTGTTTGCATCAACAAGGCACTAGCCACTTGCAAACAGGAATACAGTGCATATGCTGTAACCCTTTAACTACCAATATGACTTAATATGCAGAACAGGTATGAAAGATGAGAGATATCTAATTGCAGCTTGGCCAAATAGTATACATTTATGACCCAGCTCAAGTGAATTGGCAATGAACTGTTTTAAGGCATATAAGTACTGCATGTTATATAAACTGGAGTTAGATTTGATGAAGTTCATTTACAGGCAAAAGTCCTCATCTGCTTATTATCTTTCATTAGCGTGCTCAAAATTGTACGTTGTAAATTAACGAAGCCCCGGAAAAATTCCTCTGTTCCGTTATTTTTCATATAATAGCGTTAAATGTAAAAGAAATCTCCATTAAGAATAGCTGTCTTAAAAAAGCAACGAGATCTCGTTGCTTTTTTTTAGCTGTCTTTAACACAGCAAAAAAAAGCTAGCATAAGCATATTGATGTTGCTTGCAATTTTATCTTGCCCTTGCTTATGTTTTTTTAAACCGACTCATATATATTAAGCTAATAATATGATAGCGCCGCTTATTTTAAAGGGATCTCCTTTGGGTCTTTAAAACTATTTAACATAATAAATAAACAATAAAAACAAAGAGGAATCTTGGCTTCCTCCTTTTGATTTGCCTGCACAGCTTGCTCTGATGTAGGCATGGCAATACAGCAGTACATGCCCTAATCAGAGACAGCTGACAGCAGGCAGCAAAGAGGCAATATACAATTATATAATGCCATTATTTAAGAAAGTAATCATTTCTTTTCTAAATAATGTCATTGTATATAAGCAACTTCATTTCTACATTGTGGTGTGGTTAATGCGGATTTAACCATCAAGTCCTTGGTCCTCGCGACCAAAACCACGCCACGCCAAACCGTATTAAACTCGTGATACCCACACCCAGGCATGGGTTATTGCTATAATAAGGAAGCATCAGTTTTTAAACAAATTACTTTAAAGTCTCAGCTGAGCTTGTGGCTCTTTTGTCTCTGATTTTAAGTAGTCTCAGGAAAAAGTTTTCTCTGTTGTTTAGTTTTTATCATTTAATATACATAACAGTATTGCATTTAGGATCTTACTACACTGTGATCTAAACATGGAATAACATGAGACAGTTATTTTTATCAGTTTACTATCCTCCTTTATTATTACAATATGTGCTTGTATCATATATTTCAGTACTAAGAATTCTGGAACAGATAATATGTATGATTTTAGTAAATAGGAAGCTAAATCTACAATATATATATATTTGTGTGTGATATCTTCATACAGACAGCCAAAGATTATTTATATATATATATATATATATATATATATATATATATATATATATATATATATATATATATATATATATATATATATATATATATATATATGTATAGGTATATACATAAATACATATATAAATTATATCTATCTATCTATACAAATACATAAATTAGACATAAATAGAGAGAAAGAGACATAAACATGCATATATTTAGTCAGTAGTTATGTCCATCTCAAGGGATTTTCCCAGCTTCAGTTATTCTTTGTATTTCTATCAATTCCTATATAGAAATTGTATATGTGCTGCATCCTTCTGTAGGTGATAAAGAGCAACAAACAATAAACTGATTTGCCGGCATTCTGTATGGTGTTTAGGTACTATAATATTTCTTATGTCATTTACTTACTGAGTTAACAGCAGCAGGGAGGTTCCTTATACATTATAATATGGTAATGTAATATCTCTCCTTTGTTACCTAGCATTTGTTAAGCCACATCTAAATCTATCTTACTGAGTCGGAAATACTGAGTTTTAATTCATTTGTCCAGCAGTAGTTTCTGTGTTCTTATTAGGTGCTGCTGCTGTTGTTCAAAGAACACAGAATGATTCATATCATTCTGTGTGAATGGAGGTTTGATTGATTTGGTAGCCTTTTATCTTACTGAATTTTGTTATATAATGTTGATATAGCAGCACTATAAACAACTCTTTAATACCATTTCACTGTGTCCCATAATGTTACAATTGACACCAGCTGTAAAGCATTTTCCCACCTGTAAAATAATAGCACATACTTTGGCTGGAATTACTTTTGGGGGGGGGGGTACTTTAAAAAACGATGGCTATGCCCTTGTCCTAATCCAGACTAACTCTAACCATCACTCATGTGCACATGGAGGACTTCTGCTTACACTTTGTTCTTAACTTATATATCCTATGATCTCCTTGGCTCTACTACCAGGTTAGCCTACTAGGCATTTAATACCCTATCATTCTTAAAAAGACTGTCTAGAATTTTCCATCTGAGTAAAAATGTAATAATTTGTTTGTGTATATCTGTTTGTTGTGTTTGTTTACATCTGAGTACACATCTTTTTATTTGTGTTTATTTTGTTTTAAACTGTAAAAATGTAAGTTTGTCGAATGTGTTTTTGGAGCTTTTCTCCCCGGGTATCTGCTGAAAATGGACATGTATCCAGTCAGACTATCCCAGTAAACAAATGTAAAAATAAATAAATAAATAATGAATAAAATAATTCATGACTGTATAATGACACTGACACATATACCCCTATGTACATCATGTGGTACATTTCTCTAATTCAAACAACTGCCCTTAAACATGTGCTGGACAGCCCTCTAACATGAAGGCTTGCAGTACCATGAAAGGTTGGTTCTACTGCCATGCTGAATGCTAATGAGGCATTCTGGGGGAGAGACATATGCTAATTAGTCATGTGCTGTCTCCCCAGAACTACCTCCAGGAAGGCATCTACATGTCTGAGTGATTCAAGAAATAACTCAGCTGTGTAGATCAACACAGCCATCCCACCATATGAAAGTAATAACATGGCCAAAAGGCCAAGTTGTACTACCCAACATGAATATGTGTGTGTGTGGGGGGGGGGGGGGCACCACTAAACACCAGGGTTTACTCTTTAAACTGCTGTAATGGCACCAGCAGCAAACTGGGATCGGTGGGTGGATACACTAGACACCAGGGAAGACTAATGGAGTAAAGTTCTGTAATGGTGCCAACCACAGTACAGTGATCTGAGGGTGGGGGAATACACTACACCACCAGGGCCTAATAGATTCATGCTGTAATGGCAATCCAACTATTATGGGGGTGGGGGAACCATGGGAGGGCAGATACACTGCCTACTCGAGCAGCAATTTGCTAAGTTACTACTGTAATGTGCAGATCAACAATGATCTGCACATTGGGGTAGTAAACGTGATTCAGAGACATGCAAATTAGCCAAAAATGCTGTCTCACCTCATTGCAACTAACACGCCTCTGAACTGTAAATGGGTACTTCATGGGAGAAGACCCTTACTAGCACAAGCCATAGAGCCATCAGCTTATAATAGGTACTTTAACAAATTCCTGCATCTGTTTTCTAAAGATTTGGGGAAACTGTAAGAACTTTAAATCAATACCTATTCAGCAAGGCTGTATTTCATATGATCAGAATATGTACTGTGAATAAATACCTTTAACACTTCAAATACTTAGTATTAAAATCTTCTGAAATGAGATTGTAAAAACAATGCATATGTTGTTATGATTCAGGAATACAGCAGATGTCAATAAGTTTATTTTTTATTTACTTTAATCAGAGCCTGAATATGTTTTACTTGGTCGAAACATTTTTGCAGTACTGTCAGTTCATCCAAATCTGTATGTAAAATTACATTTCTGTCTCCTGATTAGAAAACAGTAACATTGTTTATTACCTGCATAGAATCTGAAATACTAACAAGAAATGACTGGTATTTAACAAAAACAAGAGTAGTTTTTTTTTTATTTACATTCTTAACATTACATCATATCTTGCTTAGTGAGGAAATGTTGTGCAATACATCCCTTTAAGGAAGAATGGAAAATTAATTTAGCTAACACAGTGTTCTAATGTGGATCTGTTAAAGAGCAGCTCTGCATAATTTGTGACTCCTTTAGTTTTATACATAACATAAGAGTTTGACGTGTTTTAAAACAGATAACCACCCTCTGCTAATGTGGTTAAGGTTTTTAAACAGGGCCCACAAAGCCCATGATGTATGTCTAGCCTATAACACTTGTAAAATTATAATCTATAAACTATTGTAACCTTGATTGTTTTGGAGCTAAAACCCATTTTAACCTTGGTTGTTTTGGAGCTTTTCTCCCCAGGACTCCATTGAAAACGGGTTCATATTGGCCCAATGGACTATCCTGGTAAACCAACTGCAAATAAATAAATAAATGATATTAGTTATTCTAAGGTGTATAAACTTCCTGTATGCTACTACATTTTAACATTTTTTTACAGTTTAGCCAAATAAGTTTGCATGTGAAACTTACTCTGTTTTCTTTTTCAAACATGCTCAAGTAAGTAAGTTCCTGAGCATTAACATTAAATTAAAAATGTCAGCCATATCTATGCAAAATAATGAAACTCTCTGAATCACATGTACGAGATCCCTTAGAATGAATACATTTTCAGATTTGTTTTTAACTAGGATTCAACAATGGAAAAAAATAAAACAGCAAAAAGAAAAGCTACACCACAGAAGCAATATAGCAGAATAACATTTTTGCATACCTAGAATGAATAAACTCGGAGGGCAAAATTCAAAACTTAAGTAAAGAGTAACATGTAAGCAATCTGATAAATATATCAATGTAAGGTTAGGCAGTCACTAAGGATCTAGCACTGTAACATTCATATCCAGCTCATGTGAGAATACCTTAATCCCAAGTCTAATGAACTGTTTTCTATAACTCATAATTATTTTAAACCAAACCATTAATTACAGGAATAAGCCGCGGTGGTACAGCGGTAGCATTGTTGCCTCACAGCAAGAGGTTCTCCTGTTCGATTCATGGCTGGAGTGCCTTCTGTGTGGAGTCTGCATGTCCTCCCTGTGGTCGAGTGGCCTCCGAAAGACATGTGTGAATGGGTGTGCCTTCGCTGAAGGTTGGGTTGGCAACTTGGCACCATAAAAATCTACTGCCAATTGTTAGCAGACCGGAGTTCCGCTAACCAGGAAAAGCCGAAAAGAGAAACATTAATTACAGGACTCAGAACATGCCTTCAGTAGCTACACTTTTAACATGTCCATGTCAATGTAGAAGAAGCAGCAAAAAAAAAAAACAACAGTACATAATAACCTCATACGCAATGCTGGCTTTATGCATCAACAAAGGAACATACCAAGTTTAATCTGCACTTGACTAAAGAAATAATATGCACTGCTTCAATAAGTATTTCTGTTCTGGCTCCTCTTCTGTTAAATCTGTCCTAGAGTTGATGCCACAGACAATCTGCAGTATGACTTATTTGGCTTTTACTCAAAAGACAGTGCTCTTACAGATACAGATTTTTGTTCCCTGTGATCCTTAAAAGGTGCATCTAGAGGTGCTGTACTCAGGCAAGCCTGTTTTTGAAACTACTCCCAGTGCCAGATGATGGACCTGACTGATGAAGCCCTTACCCCTTACCCCAAACAAAAATGTTTCCTTCTGAATTAGTGGTCTGTCCATGATAGACATAAGCAGTCTTAGCTCTTCTCAACTACTTCCCTATTAATAATCCACTTGTGGATGTGGATAATCCTGTGTTTACACACAGCTGAAAAGTTTGATCACAAGGGTGAAGCCTGAGTAATGAAACAATAAGTCAGCTGTGGGCAAGCCAGCACTGGCCACACACCCAGGAGTGCATTGTTCATTTTTTATAATGCCACTATTAAAAAAGAGACAAAAAAATATTAATTAACCTTTTAAATAACAACATTCTATCTCAGAACGTCTTCCTTTACCAGTGATGTTTCTTCACTTCTTCTGTGGCTTGTTCTAGTGTACTGCACATGTTGGACATGTACTTGTCAGTGTTGGCTTTAAATAAGTCTTTAGATATTTATGACTTAGTTATGGTGTACTAGTTAGTTTACTAAGTATACACATTTGTCTGGTTAAACTGTAATGAGTTCAATAGGTAGAGTACCCTTTGTTACAGCTGTATTTGCTCAATAAACATCACAGATTATCTTGCCTTCATCTGCTAGTTTTTCACTTTTCAAATGGTTTGAGAACATGAAAACAGAGCCATGACTTGAAGCAGAATACTGTTAGGGTATTAACGTGTATTTAGAATGTGCATTTATTTGATGCTTATTTCATTTTAGCTGAAGAAACATTCATACTGAGACAAAACTATAAAATTACTTCTTGCCCTTGTATATACCCAAATGAGACGACTAGATGCCAAACATTTGCTTGCTATAGAGTCAGTAACATAACAGACATTTTCCTTGTTTTAATTTTTATTTATCATAACATTCAAAAGCTGAGATCTGAATTTTTCACTTGTCTACACCATATATTTTCTGATGAATATTTTAACATGGAGTGAAAGGAAAATACTGCTCTTGTACTCAGTGTGAGGTCAGTCATGAGACATGTTCCTTCACTTACAGCAAGCAGAATAAATGTATTTATTTTTTATTCAGATGTTATTTCCTTTGCTTATATTATGCATTCAATTATTACGTTTCAAGTTACAGTCCAAGAAAAATAGTTGTTGGGTACGCAGAGTGAAATTGGTCATATGACCTTTTCCTCTATGTATTTAAGCTCATTGTTCTACCGATTTATTTAGGTACTGATGTGGTACATTTAGCATCAAAACTGGTTTATCTGCTTTGGTCTGAATTTTATTACAAGTATTGTATTGTATTGTATTTCACATGTTTTGGTTGTACTGGAAGCTGGTTTTAAAAGGACTTAAAAGTTGTCTGTTTTTATAAATTATAGAACTTTCATGTTGAATGATTTGTTCTTGGGATTTACTTTGTTATTTCATGCATGTAAGTCCCTGCAGTGTCCATCTGCTTCCATTTGTTATTTCCTTTTGATATTATAATTAAAATAAAATGTAAATGACAGCTCCCTAAAACCTAAAGGATGGCTCAACAGGACAAATCCCTTAAGCATATCATGGCATACTATGACACATGACATTGTTCTAGTCACTGGATACTCTGTAATCAGAGACACATACGTCCTATTCACTAGGCTGAGTAAGGGATGGAGTGATGCTTCAGATATAAGAATTAGGGATGTGATTATGTCCCTTTGATCTCATCACCCCAAATTTGTATATGAGCAAGTCATTGCCTATATGAAAGTGAATGACTAACATGTTCCACCCCGGGGGAGATGACAAAGAGATATGTGTAAACTATGAATGTATGTGGCTGAGGGGGAGCAGCAACTAATCTTGAGTAATATTTTTCTAACATTACAAAGGTTGTCAAAACACCAGCAGATGATAACTGACTTTAACAGTTTGTTCAATACACAGTATCCTTGGATGAGGATCCAGTGTGTGTCATCTTGAAGGAACATGGTCAGTAGACCTGCTTCACCACACATGGCCTGCACTTCTTTCTTCAGGGCTTCAACATATCTCAAAGACAAAACCAGTACAAAGGAGGAAAAGTGCCCAAACAATAATCAATAAATCCCAAAAAGCACTCGGATAGCCGTTTCCAACACACATCACAATGTTTACTCACATAGACACAGCACCAGCAACCACAATGTAAGATTTAACACTGACATACAACCAGTACGTTTTCGTCAAAGAATTTCATCAGATAACTATGAATTTTGCACTGCTACCCTTATATAACCTTGCCAATAACCTAATTAGTGCAATTAAAGCTTTGTTGATGGACCTAATAGATGTAAAGTTAAAATACACATTCTGCTGGCTTAAGCTCACACTGAACATGTTCTAAAATCATTCTTATTTAAAATTCCTAAACATTATGACCATAATTTGTTAAAACGCATATCAAAACATATTAAAACAATATTATATGTTCAATATAAATATTCCATATTAAAAAATGTTAAAAAATTAATGCAAGTTAAAAAGTGTATGAAGAATGCTTCCCTCTAGTGTTCAAACGAAATATTGCACCATAAAAACTAAACAGTTAAATCATAGTATGACGGGTTCATATGTATAAAAATAGTTTTAAAAAGTGTTTTAAAATATTTAAAATAAGACAATTGTCATACAATGAGGTAAAAATGTTAAAAAAAAAGAATTAAAATAACACAGCATACTACAATAATTATTCAAATGCCACTACATTATAATTTTAATATTGGGGCCAGGGAGACCATGTTATTCAGACATGGCCATCTATTTGCTTCCAATACCAGCTGCCAGTATACCTCTCTATACTCTAACTTGGTCTCCCAAGGGCCACCCCCGATGTCAACCAGGACCTCATCTAAAACAAAGAATAAAAATGTGGCAGATTCACACGTCTGTGTGTGCTTATAAAGTGCATTTCTCAAATTACACTTCCTAATGTCGTAGACATGTTCATATATCCTTTTCCATAAACATCTTTCTGTCTTGCCTATGTAGAAAGCTTCACACTTCCCACACACTGTAATATATATAAGTCCTTTTGTATCACAATTATAATAGGATTTAGATATTATATACGTATTCCAAATAATAATATATATCTCAGAAGTGTTGGATATAAAGGTACATTGTTGGCAAGCTCCACATTTATAAGTGTCCACTTTCTTTTTATCTATATTAGGTCATTAATACATTTACCCTTCCTAAAAATGAACTTTAATGGCATGTCAAACTTAAGATTCAAGTCCAAAAATTTAGAAAATCTGTTCCATTCTTTTTTAACAGAGTCCCTAATAATACTAGAATCCCCATTATAGTCCAAAATAAAAGAATTTTCATATTCAACATCCAACATATTATTAACTTCAAAAAAACAGAAGCAGTAAAAGAAACTAAATAAATAAAAATGCTGGCAGCAGAGTTTCACAGGCACAAATCACTCAGGTGATGATAAACCAAAGGTGTATTTAGTGATAAAAATCCACAAGAAAAACAAATAAAATATGAGTGCTTTCGTTAATCAAGTGTTAACTTCATCAGACCCTCTTGGGGCCTTTGGTTTATTATCACCTGAGTGATTTGTGCCTGTGAAACTCTGCCTGTCAGCATTTTTATTTATTTAGTATTATTAACTTTGTCTTCCACCAGTACCATATCACCCATACCTAAAACAGGCACAAATCTACCTTTTTTGTGTTGAAAGACTTCATCCTGTATTTCCTTTATAAGTGTCTCAGGGTACCCTCTTTCTAAAAACATAGATTTTAACAAAGCACTCTCATTAATAAAATCAGTCTCATCAGACATCATCCTACCTCCCAGGATGTATTAGCCCTTTACAATACTTTTCTTTTGGGAAAATGGATGGACACTTTGAAAATGTAAAAATGATTTACAATATGTGTCTTTCCTGTGGACCTTAGATACAAACTTATTATCGTCCTTCATAATGGTAACCTCAAGATAATCAGTACTTTCATATCCAACTTTATAAGTGAATTTCAGAAAGTCAGTACTATTTGATATGTAGTTGAAAAATTTTATAAATCTTTCTTCACTTTCTACCCAAAAAAAGATAAATATCATCCAAGAAACACTTGTAAAGCACATATAGTTTTTAAATCTAGAATTGAACACAAATTTCTCCTCCTACCATGAGAGTACCAAGTTGGCATATGAAGGGGCACACATAGCTCCCATGGCAACTCCCTTAGTTTGGCAGAAACAATTGCCGTCAAAATATATAAAGTTATTGTTGAGAACCATTTCCATTAACACCAAAAACACATAAACGTCTTTCTCAGTATTTTTTTTTTATCCTTTTTCAGGATTTCTTCAAAAAATCTAAATATTCCTTTTGTAGAATCGAGGAAAAGAGATCAATCACATCAGCGGTGATGAAAATAATGTTGTTTGTGCTCAAGTTATTCCTAACACTCCTTAAAAAGTCCCAAGAGTCCTTTAAAACATTAGTTGCCCCCATGGACATATTCTTTAAGTTTAAAATCCACGTATTTGACTATAGGGGCCATAACTGATTGACTAGCAGCCACTACTGGCCTAAGTGGTGGGTTATCTGTGTCCTTATGAACCTTTGGGATCCCTAAAATAGACGGGACCCTGGGTTGTTTATTATGTAAAAATCTGAAGGTTTCTGTATCAATAAACCCTTCAAGCACCAAATCATTAAAGACTAAATATAGTTTCTTATACACAATATGTATCTCATTTATCGATACCTTAGTGTATTTACTCTCATCAAGTAATAAAGCCATTATTTTACCTTCATAAACAATAAGACTCCATAAGTACAGTTCCCCCACCCTTATCCAGTTTCATAACCCTAACAAACTAACTAGATCTAATAGACTCCAACAGGGACCTTTCCTCTACTGTCAGGTTAGACCATACTTTGTTTTTAGAAATTTTCTCCCTTAATTCTGTTTCCACAGCATTTTCAAATTTTTTTAATTGTGGATGTAGTGGGGGATTCCATGTACCCTTCCTTCTTAAATTCCCACCCATATCTACATGTCCATTCATTAAGAGTTCCAGATTTTTCTTATGGACAAACATTTTTAAGTCTATTAATAATGTACTTATCTCACATTTTCTCTTGAGTACATACTTAAAACCTTTAGCAAATAAATCAAAAATATGTTTGTAACAGTTAAACTGCTGTAATTAAAGATAGTATGTCCATGTCATGTAAACTTAGGACCTTTACCTTTAATAGAATCATGTTCATCGGGGGAATCACTTCCCTGTTCATAAGAAATAAAGTTAAATGCATATCTCAAAGACACCCTTTATCCCTGTAGTGCCTTTCTAGACAGCCTCCTAGACCTTCTAACCTAGCAAATTTAAATTGGGACTGTTTTATTTTGGAACTCTTCAGTAGTAGAAATCTGACCAACCAACTGCCCAACCTTGAGGCAGCCCCAATCCTTGAGGTATACAAACCTATACCATCAGTGAAACTTATTTCCAATGAAGTTATAGCCCTTTCTCTATATCTGCATTCAATGTCTATTAGTCGTTCAGGCCTTCCATTGAGAAAGGGGGTATATATGGAATGAATATTTCATATTAATCTGCAAACATACTCTGATGGCAAATGCAAAAAGATGACCTTGAATTCCTGTATATCTTATTGCCTGTTGCTAAGTCTAATAACCATATCATTGTATGCTACAGAACCCCTTGTATATCTCCTACTGCCAATGACATCTACATCCACAAATTAGTTTCAGTAAGGAATCCACCCAGCACTATCATCATGGTGGATTTCAGCTACTCTTCCATAAGCTGACGTGCATGTTGTGCAAACAACAAATACGCACAATGGTTAATTAATAATACCTGCTGTCATGACCACTTGATATTCAGTTCTACTAGGGGATTCAGTCTCCTTGACCTAATTCTCACTCACATAGCACAAGTTAGCACCATACCTGAAGTTTTCCCCTCCATGATCAACTCTGACTAGCAGACTATCATTTTTACTCTATGAGCCTAAACTAACACTGCAACTAACTTCAATGCTTCCAGGCAGGGGGTACTCCAAGATGAACATCCTGGCACTCTTGGATAGCCTAAAAATTTCAAAATACCCACCAGGGATCCCATAAAAAAGCAGTGACTGATACAACTGACTTCTACACCCATGTTAACTTTTGCATCAAAGCCTCTGCCTCAATCCAGCATAGGTATGATGGCAAATTAAAGAACAAGCCCCTAAGGTGTACCTCTGCTATAAACAAGTTCTGTATTAAGAAGAAAAAAATCTTCTCACACTAAGAAATAAATGCAACTTTCCTAATTTTACAAGTGAGCTCAAAAAGGACTGCAAACAATTTAGACAGAAGTTCAAAGCTTATAAAGTCAGTTATGAGATAAAGATCACCATCTCTTCCATAGGCAACAAGGACACAGCCTTTAACCATGTTAGATGTCTCAGCAATAGAACCCAATAATGTGTGGAGCTGATCTCAAGTAGCACCAAATATTCCAAATTTAGGAAATTGTCAAAAAACTCATAAGAAAATATAGTGCCAAATTATCTCCACTCTCCTCTCCCTACCTCTACCTCCTTCCAGTCTATCCTCTATCACTCCCTGTAATTACCTCTGAAAGGGTCCTAAAACATCCAACACCAGAGAGGGAACAGAAGAAGACAAACCTGCCCCTCTTCTCTACTTACCCAAACTTATAAAATAAGCACAATCCTCACTGTTTAACAAAAAAGGGAGGAAGGGAGGGTGGGTAGCAGGTTTATGCCAAAATGTGAATCCTTACCCAGTTACACTTGCATAAAACCCATTAAGCACCTCCCTACTCTTACCTTATTTTCTCCCAATCATCCTACATTCCCAGTTAACCCTTTCACCCCCCTCAACTAGCTTTCTTCCCCTACCCTCTTAATTCCCACTACTATTTCTACCTAAAGTCCACAGGAATATGTCTCTAGACAAATTCATTTGTTTTCAAACCTCATTTGTCCAAATCCCCTTCAATAAATACATTGCACTGAATAACATTTGAAGACCTGTATTAAACTTCCATAAACATAAATTTATTGAGCAATATTATTTATTAATCACAGCATAAACATCCCAATAACTGGCACAAACATCCATATAACTGTTAACTAAGGCAGCGTGACCTCACTCACCCTGACTCAATAAGCAGCATCCTTACCTCCGCTCACTTATTTTACTTATTCAAGCAGTTGCTCACTTTCATTTCCCATTTATTGAATTAAACATCCAACCAAATAAGCAGTATCCTTACATCTGCTTGCTTATTTTACTTATCAAGCAGAGTCCAACTGCTCACTTTCCTTTCCCAACTCATTGAAATGAACATCCAACACCAGAGGGGGGAGAGAAGAGGGTGAGACAGCCTCTATTCTCCATCCACCAGCCTGACCAAACTGTTCCCCCTCTCTCCTACCAAAACTTCCAACAAAACCTTCCAAACCAATCCTAACCACACATTAAAAAGGGGTGAAGCCAAACATCATTTGGTGCACTCCATCCTCTCTAAACCAAACTGGATCACTGTCGTCAACCTCCCAAAGCCCTATGATATAAATATCCAAAGCAGTCAATTGCCCAAATGGCTGAAATTAAACTGATAATCCCTCTCCAATGCTAAAGTAATAACAATAACCTTGTATAACCTCTGTAAATTAAACAAATCCTCACTTATCCTAACTACCAATAGTAACTTCATAGTGATCCCCAGGTCATTATCTGCCAAATGTACCACCAGAACACTAAGAAGCCCAGTGTAACCTGAAACCAAGCAAGGATAATTGCATGCCATCCTGACTAACTGCAGCCCTATTTTACTGCCCAGTGGCTATAATAATGACCAAAATATTTCCTTTCTAAAATATCAATTTAATAGCAATCCTGCCATTATACCAAATATCCATTATAAGGCAAGAAAACATTTAATGACCAACATACCAGTCGCTGACCAACAAACCACCCTGTGAATGACTTTAATACATCCATAAAGCAAATGCTATATAGACTGTAGCCCAGTGAACATCCATTTACCAATGCCAACCCTCACAATAAACCCTATCTTGTCAACAGCATATGTCTGTCAATCTTCACACTATCAAACCTTCCCCAACCCTTTAAGTATATGAACCACCATCCAAGATCTAGCAAGTTCATATAGCCCTGTCACCCATGCAACTATGCTACTTGCAGCTACATCTTGCTTGACCAAATGAACTGCCTTATCTTGTTTCTAAGCTTGACAAATATCTCAAACTTTCCCAACAAACTCCTTCCCCCAGAATACAAATTTAACAATTCTAGCAATGCCCTACCATATGCCTTCCTTATAAAATCTACCCCAGACTCCAGCAGCAAGCCTGTAATCCTTCTAGCCCAATCAGACACACCTCATCTAGCAACAGGAACAACCTGACCACTGCCATATTAACCAGTTGAAAATGAACTGTTATCCCCAACATCTTCTCCCGTTAAACTTACTATGCCAGCTAAATTGAAACTAGCTCCAAATATTCAACATCCCTCCTCCAATTGTCCTTCATTCCTGCCAGCCGATAAGCCACAAACCAACCCCCACAAAGTATGCCCCCAACCCAACACCTCCTGCTGCACTTGTAATCAAATGCAAATCCCCATGAACAACCCAATCCATCTGCCAAAACATGATACCACTGTAATGCTCCAAAAAGGCACCACAATGGTAAAACAAGAAGCACCAACTTAAAAACCGTCACCCAAAAGACCCAAATAAACTGTCCAATATTCAAATTTCAGGAGCCCAAAAAGCTCAACAACATCCTTAACCTGCTGCTTGTCCTTGGATTTCCCCTTGAAGCTTTTCTTTCCATGTGTTACCTTAACATCTGGTAAGGAAACAAACCATGGCCTATATCTGCTAGGAATCCCCAAACAATGCCTTGCTTAAGCCTTCTCTAACTTCTCCAAAGCCAATGGAATACCCAGTTCCTCACACATCCGTCAAAACACCCGCATGCCTACAATGCTCCATCAAACCCTACTTATTCTTAAAAGTCATACATATAACGTACCACCTCCTATCAGCCCAAAGGAAAGAATATCAGACAAACCCAATAACTTACGCCCACTCCATCAAACCTACACAATCACTTCCTTCCTCTATAAAAGACAAAGATTCCTACAAACTGACACCTCTCCCTTGATTCAGTAGAAAACCCTTATTGAACACCATCTATTACCCATGCAATTATGGGAAAATGCAACTGCCGGTCTTCCTTTTGACCCATGAAAGGACAGCCCTTTTCTCTACCCCAAAAATTCCCTTTACCACATCTACTCTGATTTCCACATAACAAAGACTGCCTGTACAATTCAGGCTGTTGCAAACTCAAATTAACCAACATGATTTGGCATCTGTCACCTGCACAGCTGAATACATGCCTATACACTATGTGTGCGAAAACCTGCACACTACCCACAAACATCCTCCACTTACAAAACTTAACCCCATTATGCTCCATTAGCTATGTCCTTATGTCTCAAATCCCAACATGGTGACTAATTAACCACTTTCATCTCTGATCACATCACAACCAGGCATCCCCCACCCAAAATACGCTGTACCTCTCAGATCGAGAGAAAATAAGCCAAAATCAGCAAGGCTAAGACAGTATACTTCTCCAACTAAACCACCATGTAATCAGTGAAACCTAATACCCAATGAATCTTAACACTCAGTTGCCCCCCAAAAGTCCACAAAAGCCTCCAAAGGCTTTACTGCTTGAATTTCCTGATTCCATCAGTTTATGAACACCATCCACATCAGTTAATTCAAATTATTAACATTCCCCCATTCCTGACCTTTCATTTAACTAAAAGCAGTAGGAGAAGTAGTTAAAAGACCCCCCCTCCCTTGCCACAAGGCTTGCTTAGCTAACCAATGACTCAGCTAGATCTCAAAGCCAACCCAGCCTCAGCTGTTGTAACTCCATCCCATCTATGTACTACTCCAAACTCCCCATAATGAAACCTAAACTCCTGCTTTACTGTGCTCCTAATATACCTCAACCACACCTGTCCCCACAGTAATTCCAAACTGTACAAACGCTGGCTTGCCTAAATGAGCACCTAAAATGTTGTCGTTACCTGTGACCTCTCTGTGTTCTGCTCCAATGTCCAGAACATCCAGCAGCAGCATATATCATCTGTTGAGTCTGCTTCCTTCAGGTCACTGGCTGATACAAACTCTGTACTTTTGTCATCTCTGCCTCAAATTCCATACCTCCATCATCTGCAAAAGAAAAACAAATTAAGCACCTTGCCCTTATGAGAATTGCAATGCCAGTGGGGAAGAATTATGTTGCTGCAATGCCTGTTAAAATAAATATGCCACCAGTCCACTACCCCGACCCCAGCAGCTCACTTCAACTAACTTGTGCCCTGCAACCCCTGCCATACCTTTCAATTGTTGCATAACTGGGAGCATCACAACCCTGCATCTACGAGACCAACACCATAACTGTTACCTCACCTCACAACCTAACTAGATATGGCTCTCAAACTCTCAGCTGAAGAAATATGAACAAGGTTAAATTGATGAGGAACAAAAGTCCAGAATTAGAAACAAATTTGGTTTTGTTCATATAACCTAGAAAGATGCTAGCGTAAGAGGCTTCATATTAGCCCATTTTTCTGAAGACCTGTAATTAAAACTCCATTCCAGTCTTCAGTGCCTGCCAAAACCCACAAAGTTTATGAAGATCAACTCAAAATAATAAAACAAAATCTGCACATGCTGCAAAAATCTGTGCAGCTGAGAAGTGCAGACTCAAGCAGCACCACCAATTCAACAGTTAAACGGCTCCAGCTGCAACCGCACATGTGCAGCAACAAACAGTTATTTGCAGCTGCTTCCCAGCCTGTGAACAGCCCCAGAAACTGCCTGTCCCACAAACCACACACCACCAATGAAAACCAAAAGTAGGGACAAGATTCATTGCTGCTAATCCCAAAGTAATGTCAGAATAAGAGGTTTTGAGCTAGGAAACCTCTCTAAAGGACATATAGTCTGATCTCAACTGCATGACAATACCCAAGGACCTCAGCGACTCACCAGAAAACCATACCACATCCCACAGTCATCAACATCCACAACCACAGGCAGCCACACAAGAAAACTACTCAACCACATCACACCAACAAATCCCCATTCTCAGCACAAGGAAAACTCTCCTGAACTTTCCTCCAACACACCCCCACCAAAATATTTATTTATTTATTTTTTTATAATACACATTTCTTTTAATGTATATTACTTCAGTGACATGAAATAGTACAAATAAATACCGCCTTCAAAAAGTATTGCATCACTAACTGTACCAACATTTGACTTTTTACATCTAACTCTGACTTTTGAAGAAGCAGCCCAGGTGCTATTAGTTATCTTTCACATTGTTACCCCCCCCCATACTGAAAGATATATACACCCTCAGACCTTTTGCAGATATATACATACACATCAATAAATATATTCATGTATGATGCTTTGGCCATCCAAATGCTTCTGATAGTGTCTGGCAACCAAGATGACAGGTTATTAGAAGTTGAATTCTAATGTAATCCTAACTGCATGCAGTTGATATTTCTCTCTCTTTTTTTTTGTTACATAATTATACATCTGCAGCCCCTTGGTAAACTAGCTCAACTTCATTTTTTTACATTCTTCCCTTACTCTCTTAATTCCCACTACTATTTCTACCTAACCCCCACATGAAGATGTTACTAGACAAATTGGTCTGTTACCAAACCTCATTTACTGAATGAAAATGAAGCAATATTTCTACCAGTCCAACGAAACTGGCAGTGTTAAATGGCATAATGGAACAATCATCATGCAAAATGTTGCATTAAGTGGTGAAATGATGAAAACATTTATACCTCCTCTAACAGAGATAAGCAAAATGTCATTAAGCAAAGCAATGCAGATGCAATATCTGGCTTTGTGCAGTGGAGCTGTGGTGAGCACTGTACAACCAGACCAAAATAGGTATTCTGATAAGAGATTAGCATAATTAATAGAGCCATAGTGCAATGTATATTCAGCAAAATAAAATTATTTATGCAGCGCTAACCAAGCAGGTGGCAGAACTAAACAATCAGCAAATAACATGTTACTTTACATGATGCAGCTGTACTGAGTGGTGCACAAATGAAGTTTTCTCCCAGTATCCCTGATATCTGGCTCCTGTACCATCAGTTTCTGTTATTGACCCATCTTCTTGGATCTGCAAACCATGATGGGTATCTGGTGTAACCGATGCTGGAAATGAGAATGGCAAATTACCCCGTACATGTCAAGCAGAGCACCTCCTTGGCCCTCTTCAAAAGGAACCTTGACGATTTGATGGGAGATCGTAAATTCACCCCGGGGATCATGCCAGTCACCCTGCTAGACAGGGGTCCAGAGAAGTAAATATTGTGGGAAGAAATATCCAGGGAATTGTTATGGCTAGGCTTGTATAGGCCCTAGGGCTGATAGCCTACTACCAACTATGAACCCCATAAGCAGGTTTCAAGGGGATAAAGGCTGCCATGCACTATGAGATGAACTGAGCCAAGTAAGTAGCTGTCATTTTGTAGTGTGAAAGTATATTATTTCTTAAAGCCATACCTCCCAGTCACATTTAGGCTGATGCCATTAGGTGTGTATGCAAGAGGCCACAAAGATAACACCCCCACCTACATGGTGCACTTCCTTCTGTGTCTGCCCACCTACAGCAGCAGGAGCAGCTCTTATTTTTACCATAATATCACTGCCAGGGCTCATAAACCTGCTTTGCTCTGGCTTACCCTCTCGCCCTCTTCTGGTCTTTGACCACTTGACTATCCTCAACAAGCACTCAAACCGCTAGCAGTGGGGGCTGATGACAAATTTTACATATTTTTTAAAAGATGTTAACTCAGTGTTACACCATCATTTCAGAAAATACCTGATGTAATTGATACAGTATTTGAATCATAATAATTGGTTTGACTAATAGGCATAGTGCTAGAATGTTAATGTCACATTAGTCTGCGTGCACATGTATTTCTCAGAAAAAAGTTGTACTCTGCAGTATGCATGAACATGGTGAAATTGTACAGAGGCTAATTAAAATGATCACTGTGCAAAGGAGGGACTATAGTAGCATGATGATCGGTGTGTGCAATTACAGGTGGTAACACTTTAATAATGTCATCTCACAAATCTTTCATATTTATTTATTTTTTTTTTTTTGCAAAGTACGAGATGTTATCTGGAATGAATTGCTGCACAAATGAGTGAGCATCCCTTTCCAGATGACAAGATTTTGATAAGATTTTGTGCCTCTTTCTCTCATTATTTCACTATTTTTGAGAACAATGCAGCTAAGGGCATACTTTGTTATATGACTTTAAACTGCAGAGAATCCAAGAACATTAGCCGCAAACAACGCTACTGCAACTGAATAATTTATTCATCCATTTATTTGTAGGTTTATAGGTTAATAGCTCATTACTAGACCAATGACCATTAGGTTCCTTACAAGTCTAGCCATGGACCCCAAACCATTTGGGTCCCAAGTATCATTTGGCGGGGGGGCATGTTAGTAGGCAGATAGCTAAGGATTTATAGGAGTGATGTTACTTAGGATAATACTTTTCTTATTTATTCCCACTGTCCATAAGTGACATGGGGTCAGACCAGAAATAAATTTACAAATGTTCATTGAATTGTCAAGAATTTGTTTGAATAGAGTCAAGAATGAATTCTATTTTACATGGATGGGAATCCTATTCCATAGTGCTGGGATCTCTCCAGCACATTTTGCTTATGTCACAAGCAAAGTTCAAAACCCTGATCTGGTGTTTCTGGTGCGGGTTGTTTTGTAAATGTGCAACAGATCAATCAGAGTTATGTCTGAGGAAGACCTGTAAGACAAGTAAAGCTCCCCTCTCAGCCTGTAGGAGAGTGAATACAGAGACAGAGCCTTTAGGTAATTAGTGTAGGGCAGGGTATTCATGCCTTGAATTCTCTTGAGTGAGAAACCTTTGTAGACGTTCAAGCTGTTGCAAGTGCCTGGTCAAATACATGTGCTGAGAGAGACAGACAGCAAAATGTATGAATTTGTAGTAAGTAAAACTACTGAAGATAGTCTTACTCCCCCAGGCTGCCTAAAAGAGTACACATATGCAGATATGTTTCAGTTAGCCCCAGCCCTGCTTACATCCATATTAAAAAAAAGATGGAGAGAAAGAAAGAACGAAAGAAAGAAAGAAAAAGAAAGAAAAAAGAAAAAGATAAACATCTCTCTACACCTACAAGCTTGGTAATACTGTTACTTATGTTAAGCCATGTCTGGAGACACTTCATTTAAGTGTTCCTTTCCTGAAGTACCACTGAAGTACCACTGTTGAGATGGATGACCACACTTGCTTTGTTTGAGATGCATTGTCTTACAAGGCATATGCTTTCACTATGAGTGCAGTTATTGTTAATAAAATCTTTAAAAAGACAAATCTCAGAGCAACATTTTTGTTGAAATGAACTTTCAGTTTCTCAGCGGAATCGGTACTATATGTCAACAGAAATGACTGTCAGCTACAGGAAATAAAAACTTTCCCGGTCATTATAATAGACTGCATATATATGCAGAATGATTGAAAATCCTTATAATGGAAGCCATCTTTTTGATAAGAGCTGCAGGTTCCAATTTATTGTCACTGTCATTGAAACTGGTACCTGCCATTTTTTCTTTACTCAGTAATGTTATCAGTGCTGTAGAGATGTTTCTAAGTTACTTTGCTATAACATATCCACGCTCAGGTTTTACAGGCATTTAAATATTTAGTAGAGATGCAAAATGTTCCTTTTACAAGACTATGGTGGGGATTTAATAATCTCTGTGTAGGAATAGTGTAAGGCCTACACAGAAGGTACCATGGCCACATCTGCAGTTCCCCTTCAGCAGCGCTCCTTGCATATTAATGATGGAGCACTACTGAGAGAGAGCCACGTAAAACAGTTACAGAATCAGTGTAGGAGGTGTGTTACAGTGTCCAGAGATGAGTAACACACCCCCTGCACTGTCAAAGTGCTGTATGGCACTGAAATATAAAAGTTAAATATTTTATTTCCTTTTTTTGTATGATTGTGCAGCGCTTTGCAATGGAATTGTGCCAGACATATAAAAATAGAAACTGGATACTTAATGTAAAAGGCCACATTTAAGCATAGCTGAGTGGGTTTGCGTGGCGAGGCATGGTGCTCAATAGTGCTTAAACGTAACTGAGAGCTATATAGAAATGTATAGCAGTTGCCAACATATCCATGTAGCTGAATGGTTAGAGTCACGGCCCTATGTGCAGTAGTTGCATGGTTTTAATGCACAGACAGGCCATTCAGCTTTTACATCTGATAGCAAAGTTTCATCATTTTTTTTTATTAATGATGCATATATTGACATTTGTTAATCGGGTTAGTCCAGCTGGGCCAGAAGCCCATTTACAGTGGAGACCCGAGGAGAAAAGCTCCAGTTACACATAAGTGTACAATACATAAAGTTCACACTTCAAGATAAAGAAATTAAAATACATAAGGTTAGGAAACATAGAAGTAAAATACATACACATAATAACAAACTATCAGTAATGAACAATTAATTTCATTTTATTTATTTTTTTTTTATTCTGGTTCATCGGGAGTGTTTTCCTTTGTATTCCTTCTTAGTTTTATTTTTTGTGTTGATTTTATTGGTTATTTTTTTATGGATAACACCTTGGTAACTGGTGATGTCACTCAGAATCACTTTATTCAAGGGCGTACACAGCAAATTAGACAAGTATTAACTAATGGAAGGACTTTTACAACTTAGCCTCTTACACTTGCTAGCAGCCAGCATGATCTGTTCTGGTCAGTCCCAGAGGGGGTGGATACATTCGGGATTACACCGGCCCAGAGAAATCGTGCTTCTAGTGCAAGTAGCTTCAATGGGAATGTTAATTCAAGCGTGGTGAGGACCTCAACAGCTGCAAATGGTGGCAGTGATAATTTGAACCAGTTTAACTTTACTGAATGGCTATGGGAGGGATGTGGTTGGCAATTTAATCTGGAACCTCGGCGGAAGAGTTTCAGATCACTTGACAACCAGTTCAAAACCTTTCAAGATTACCTTTTCAAATACTGGAAACTTCAATTGGAAAACTGGTACTTGAGGGAATGCTTAAGAGCAGAACAGGTACTGAAAGGGCTAAGAACTTGGAAATACCCCACAGAACTTGTTGAAAATCGGACTTACACCATGAGTTGATACATTTATTCAATAGACATGGCTGTGAATTACTAGAGGAATTGATAAAAGACAATGAGAGAAAAATGGCTACAGTGGATGCTAATATTAATAAGTTAAATACTAGTATTCAATCTGATTTGTTATTCAATTCAAGACTTAATGAATATAGGGCATTTTTTTTCAAAATGACCAGATGTTGGTAGAATTGAAAACTAAAAAAATCAAGAAGCTTTTGAGGGACAAGCTAGAATATGATAAGGGTGCAGCTTACCCTGCCCTCCCTAATACAGGTAATATCTGAACTATAACTAAGATAGAACTGATGACAATGGGTTTGATAATCAGGAGGTGGTTTACACTGAGGCTATTTATGAGGGAAATCCAGAAGGGTTAGACCCTTTAGAGTACTCCACTCTGAGGAGATCAGAGTGATTCAGGAACCAGAGGGAGGGGAATGGAATGGGAGCCATGAACCGAGTGGGAGCGAGAGAGGGAGAGGGGTCAGGAGGGGGGAATATGTACTAGAAAATCATAATGAAGCTTGTACCATCATTTATAACAAGATAGGTGACTTTAAAATATATAATTTAAGTGAATTTGAGGTCACTGAATCTTGGGTGAATTTGTTTGAGAAGGTGCTGACTTTCACCCCTGCTAGGAAAGTGAAGATTGATGAAGTTTTGTTACAATTCAAAATGTATACTAGAAAGTTAAATTTGAATTTTTTATATAGAAAGAACATTGCAAACTCAGCCTTTAATGATAATTGCAAGAAACTGAGTACATTTAACCCACCCTTGCATCCAATGTTTAATATTTTTGAAAGATTATGTGAATTTAAGATCAGGGAGTAAGTAAAAAGCACTCGTCAGTACCCCCCACCCCCAACCTTACTATGGGTGAATGGGAATTATTGAACACAATTTCCAATAATAAGCAAATTAGGGCAATGAAACCAAATAAAGGTGGGGGTCTTGTAATTATGAATACCAACAATTATATAGTCAAAATGTTTGCCCTCTTGTATACTGAGGCATATGAGGAGGCCTCAGTGAACAAAATGAATATAGCCTATCATAAAATTGATTTGCTGTTTGAAGACCTGTTGGCTAATGAGCAAATCACATTTGTTGAATATGACTTTCTAAAAGTGAGTCATCCTAGGACCCCCACCAATTTTGGTATACCTAAGATACACAAGAGCTTAATTGACCCCCCCCCCCATTTAGGCCTATTGTTGATGCTAAGGGGGCTTAGATAATTACTCACATTTGCTGAAGGATTCATGGGATTTCCTGTCCAAAGTCTCTAATGATTTGAATTTGGACAATCTCATTTTCATTACAATGGATGTGAGGGATTTATTTTCTGTCATACCTCCCGATATTGGTCTAGAATGTTTTTTTTTTTTTTTTTTAATTTTTGAGTTTTTTATTCTGAGATAGGTATCACTGATTGTTTAACTCGTAGAAGTCTCATGGAAGCAGTTCTTGAGAATAATTTTATTATGTTTGAAAACCAACATTTTAGGCAAAAAATGGGGTAGCAATGAGGGCAGCCTGCTCCCCTGTTTTTTGCCAACTTAGTTACTGCATAATGGGAAACCACCTTAGTTTTTATATCAGAATTCAAGAACTATTGGTCCTTATACAGACACTTCCTTGATGACATCATTATTTTTTGGGTGGACACCTGTGTAAGACTGGATCAGTTTTTCCAATTCATTAATGGTACTACCCACTTTTTAAAGTTTACTATGGATGCAAATTTTGATAAAGTTGACTTTCTGGATGTAACCATCTTGAAAAATAAAAGGGAGTCAAGGTTTGAATCCACTCTATATAGGAAGCCCACCTATTCCAACTGCCTGTTACATTTTAATAGCTGGGATCCAACTCATCAAAAAAGGGCATTAGTTAAAGGCCAATGTGTGAGGTTGACCAGGATGGTCAGTGAAGATATTTGTTTTAAGGAAGAATGCCTTAAATTAAAGGTAATGCTGGAACAACAGGGGTATCCTGAAGTCTTTCTTACTAGAATTTTTTGCAGAAATGGAGAAGAAAAGAAGTGAAGGAAGTTATTTCCCATTGTTAGGATTAAGTTTTAGTCAATCCAAATGGGGCATGAATAGTTTAGGAAATGAAACTAATTTTTAAAAAGTCCTAATATTACCAAATAATTTGCAATTTTCTCATATACATCACATAATTAATAATAGGCATTTGTCTGGAATAGATCAGGATTATCGATCAAAGGTAGGAGACAAACCCATCGTGGTCACCAAAAAGACATCTGTTTTAAGACCTTTATGGAAAGGTCATCATGTGGTTTGGGGGGCAATGGAAAAATGTGGCCATTGTCCACAATATAGACACATACTTGAAGCTTTTTCTATATACATAAAGGGAGTAGACAATATTAAATTGTGCAGTAAATACTATCGTGAAAGCAAGGGGATTATTTATGTGGCCAAATGTCATCTATGCAAATGTTTTTATATTGGTAAAACTTCTAGGGCCTTTAAAATAAGGATATATCAATACTAATATGATATAAGTAGTTAAGATGAACATAATGCTTTATTTAAATATATTAAATGTTATCCAACACATTTTTCAGATTTATTGCAATTGATCAAGTCAACACAGGACCTGGGAGGGCCATCTAAGTTATATTTAGAATTTAAAGAACTGAGATGGCAGTTGAAATGTAATGCCTCTAATTACCCCAGGCTTAATAACATGATTTCCATTTCCAGTTATTTAAAGTTGAAAGCTATGTTTGTCATGTAAAAACTTTTATTTATGAGGTTATTTTTACACCGGAGACAAAACACAAAGATGATGCTGGGTTTAGTATTTTAGAATTTGATTATTTTACATGAAGAATTATTGAACTTGATTTAATTGGGTTAATTATATTTAATGAAGATGGTCATGTGATTTTATTTTTTGTATTTATTGAGTGGTAGTGGATGTGATGTTTATTCTGAAGAAGTCCATGAATTGTAAATAAAAGCACTTAATGTTTGAAGAATAGAGTACATTCCAATCCGTCGGGAGTGTTCTCCTTTGTATTCCCTATTAGTTTTATTTTTTGTGTTGGTTTTATTAATAATAAACTATCAGTAATGAACAATTAATATATTTTTAATTTTTTTAAACCTGGTTTGCTCTTGGCTAAGCATCGCTAAGCATTGCTATGCTAAGCCAAGCAGAGCTTAAACAGGACCTATTTTAGCAGAACTTAACAATGCGTAACTCCACTTAGCTGGTTTGGGCACTACTAAGCATTGCTAAACATTGCCTGTTTAATCACTACTCAGCTGAGCACACAGTCACCAAAAGCCATGGATGAGGGGGAGAGAGTAAACACTGCCTAATTTGACCTGGCCAAAGACTTTGCCAGTATTCCCTACTTGGCCATAATAGATATACATTCCCAACTAGGCATCAGGCCATATGTTACCAGATGGGTAGCACACTGGTGCACTGACAGAACACACCTATGCTACATAGGGGGAGCTACCTCAAGCTGTAGACCCATAACTAGTGGTGTAACCCAGTGTTCTGTGTTTGGGCCTCTGTTATGTGCGATTTACACTTCTGAGGTGCAGGGCATGAGTGGCCTATAGCTGATTGTTTGCAAAAGAATGCATGGTGGGTGCTGTCACCAGATTCCCTAATCATGTGGACAACTGCCAAGAGGGTCTCAGGCAGATACATGAATGGTGCCAAAAACATGGGCTAAGGCTGCATATCATGAAATGCAGCATCATCCCCTTTGGGGAGAGTGATGTTCCCACTTATTATCCCAGTACTAGCAACATCCTACGCATGCAGTCAGTCAAGAGGGATTTGTGCACACAGATTGATGGCAACATGACATTTGACCACCATGTTGCTTCCATTGTAAAGAAAGCCTTCTACATGGCCTACTTCATTCATAAGGGTATGTCATCCATTGCCATGGGGTTCATAACATCCATGTATTCCCCTAATGACCCATTATTGAGTATAATGCCCCTTTTGTCATGTACCTCGCAAAGCACATGCAGCAGCTGGGAACATCACAGGTTCCTCACCAGGGAATACCAGGGCCTCAAACATCTGCCATAAACAGGCAATAAGACCATCCCTCTACCCAGTTTCATACAGACTCCTCAGAGGTGACCTTTGTCTGGCATACAATGAAATCATAGACTCCACTATGAAGGGACTGCTGCATCACTGCAAGTCAAACTCCAGTGTATTAACCTGCACACATGCCCTCAACCTGGCCTGTGACATCAACAGAACTTGTTGGTGGGTCAGATGTGAGTCCCACGCACTCACCCAGCTGTGGAATGGACACCCTGGCCACATCAGGCAGAGTACCTATTTACACTTTTTCAAGCAAAACCTGGATAACTGGATGGTTAACAGGATATACATCCTTGGGATACCACCTGTGTCCCTGTTGGACTGAGGTATCGGGTGCTGACTTGCATACACATGGTCTAAACTCTTGGCTAATAGCCTAGTAACCTTGTATGATCCTAGGTACACCAGTTATGGCCCTGTGTGCTGTGACAGACTATGTTATCATGTGTCCACACCTATCACTGCCATCTACTGTGGTGTGTCTCCCATGGGCAACGTTCCAGAAGCAGCCACCATCCGACAAATAGCTGAGTAGTACTATAAGTGTATGTGGACAGTCCAGCTAGTTCTGTGCAACACAATTACAAACAGTACTGCAAAATTTCTGTGGGGTATCCTCCCTGTAGGTGTCTGATATCTGCAGTACACAGATGTTTGCAGAATGTTTACATGTGCCTGATATATGTGGAACCTCTTCCAGACAAATGTGGATGTCTGGCAAACAGTTATACAATACATAATGGTTGTTCCCAGACTGTGGGGATTCTGGCTGCCACACACCAGACCCCTCAGAAAACAGTTATGGTACTGTATTCATTATCTTACTTTGTATGCTTGATATGTACACTCTGTTGCTGAGGAGGAGCCTGTGTCCCCCCACTACTACTGGCTATAACCTGCTGTCCTGCTTTAGAGGGTCAACAGATATACCAGCCATAGCTCTCAGGTGATGAGATGCAGGTGTGGACTACACAGTGACCTAGCCAAAGTACGTCAGGAACAGTCAGGGACACCCGGACAATGTTTGAACTATGCCTGTGTGACATCCACAGACTGAGAGGAGCTTACTGACAATACATCATGTGATATGCCAGCTGTATCCACCAGTACATACTGTCACTATTGTCTAATACACAATCCAGTAGCATTCATACATGAGCTGACCATTGCTGGAGGGACTCAGAGGGCCAGAGCTGTGATCTATGTCACAGCAGACAGAGTCAAAAGGGAAGCCTGTAGGTGCTGGACAACTGACTAACAGCAACATGTCATTCCAAGATATGTACTACAGACCCAGTGTTGTAATCCCTACTTGCCATGACTGCATCCTTCCATCTGCATCCCATTGCATTGGGAATTGTATTACATACTTGGTATAGTGCTGTACTTCTTTATGTGCAGAAATCCTGTGGTATAATGCTTAGGATAGCACAGTCTGTCTTCGTAAAGAAAGTCACAGACCTGTTTACCATAGGCAGCAGCTTGCCTTTTGTAGGTAATGCTCATGAACAGGTGATTGCCTGTGCAATAGTCTGTGGCTCACACTTGCTAATTACATCCAGAACACCTGAGTTGTATTTTCATTAGCCAATGGCATGGCAACACAGTGCTATATTTAGGGCCTTCATGTAGGCCTTGGCCATTTTCCTGGCCTGTGAGATGGACATTATCAAGGTGTGGGGACTACAGCATCGCAGAAAGGTAGGTAAAAATACTGTCCACTCTTTGGATTTATGTGGTATGTCCACAGTTTTGCATGCTATGTTTGTCCATTGTGAACTGACTTTCTGATTATTTGGCAGTTTACTGTTTAACAATGTGGGTTGAGGTCAATAAGGGGAGAGACAGATGTGAGTGTCATACATCATTTGCATCAGAATACACATGCTGCTGCAGTAACTGTCGGTCTTTCGGCTGTGTAGGTTTGTAGGGGAAGACTGTGACACATGTTCCTGTCACTTGACCATCCCTCACCCCTTTATGTATGGGTGTTGTGTGGATTCACAGTTCTAGGTGGTTGAGAGGTATAGTAGGTCTGTAGCAGGTAGCTGAGCATACTGCTGCATATGTTGCAGGCTGCAGCCACTGTATTCTGCCCAGGAGTCATACTGGGGATTGTGAAAACATTGAGGGAGAGCAAGCTGTATATGTCAGACAGGAAGCAGTTTCAGCTCTGTTATCACAGCATAGCCAGGGTGAGGGTACCCATAATAGTCCAGGTGAGGCATGTGCCTCTGGTATATATGTTATGTAATAGTACCATCCAGAGAGTGGTAGGCGACATTTAGGAAGCTTCTACATATTTGGGAAGTGTGTCCAAACCTACAGGCCTTTGACATGTTAATATGGGTGGCAGTGACTACAGTAGCAGTGACCAGTTCTGCTGGAAATTGCAGGGGTCAGTTATTAAGTTGTTGCACTGACAAGCATGTACTTGACATGCAACAGAGTGGAATGGAAGCCAAGACTGTGTGTGGCAAAATGTAAAGCATGCTAGGAATGTAAAAGATTGAGCTGCTGAGTCAATATTATAGCAGGTGTATTTGCAAGACATATGTGCATGCATACAGTGTGTTACACAGGATTCACATGAACATGTCTGTTCAGATGGGTATGATGTATAACACTGAAGTGTCTGTCATGATTTTGTAACCTCAGTCTGTACTGACTTGCCAGTACTTCAGCACACAGAATAGGTTTTGTGACAACTGTGCCAAAAGCAGGTGGCACAACTGTGGACATTCTGCAACAGTCTATGCAGTTGTCAGCTCTACCTGATATCATAGGCCTCACGTACATCCATCAACATGAATTTGGCTGTGTACTAGTTTAGTGTGTCTGCATCACAGTCACAAGTATGCTGTCATTTATCCCATATATGTAAAAGTAGTGTGTCACTGGCAGTCAGGATATGTTTATAGAAACACTTGTTATTTTTTAGAGCTGAGTGGCCTAGTGGGCTAATGCACTATGCTGTAGCTGACAGAATCCCATGTCCGAGACTTGGGAGGGGTGATTATTTTGCTGATGTGCATAACAGTGTCAGAAACACATAAGGTCATACGATGACTAAAGCAGTTTTAAGCAGGTATGCATGATGCAGCACGGCACACTGCTCAGCTTAGCAACACTTAAACTCGTGCTAATTCCAGAAAAAGAAAAAAAGGAGTGATAGGAAAGTGGTGCAATAGGGGCACTTAGGAAGACAAACAATGTGAAAGACAGGTAGGGATGTGCATAATGGGTGTAAGAAAGGAACATAGGTCTCCATTTCTTATACAGCAACAGCTGTGCAGGTTGTAGAGAATTTGGAATGTGGAGCCTTACATCCCAGAGAGAAGTGTGTGGTCAACATAACTTTGCTGATTAATTGCTGTAATGATTGATTGTAGGCAGTGTAGGCATGGGCAAAATGGAGAGCTATGTATGGGGTGATTTTTTTTTTTTTTTTGTGGAACAGATGCCTCATTTTTTTTTTTTGGAGGTGAGAGTGAAATGTCGGAGAAGGGTTATAGGTACATGTGGGAAGGTAAGTTGGTAGGAGAGGTTGCATTTGCAAACAGACAAGATAGATAAGACAGCAGCCAGGGGTGGTGTATGACACATGAGGGGGTAAACACCTTGGACAGGGAGGGTGTTGTGGAATCAGAGAGCCATGTGCCCAAGACGGCAGCAGTGGGACTGAGCTCCACATCCATGGGCAGTCACAACTTCTTCACTGCCCTGAAGGTGGCTGTGCTGGGGGTTGGGCACCAGGGCCAGCCTGCCCCTCCAGGTTGGCCATTCTGCACTCAGTCTGGCACAGACAATCATCTAACCCTTTTGTGGGACCGATACCCATTTTTTTAAGGTGAGAGTGGAATGTTGGAGAAAGGTTATAGGTACATTTGAGGAGGTAAGTTGGGTAGAAGAGGTTGCATTTGCAAACAGACAAGACAGACATGACAGCAGTCAAGGGCAGTGTATGACACATGAGGGGGTAAACACCTTGGACAGGGAGGGTGTTGTGGAATTTGAGAGCTATATGCCCCCAGACAGCAGCAGCAGTGGGACTGAGCTTCCCATCCATGGGCAGTCACCACTTCTCCTTCACTGCTCCAAAGGTGGCTGTGCTGGGGGTTCAGCACCAGGGCCAGCCTGCTCCTCCAGGTTGGACATTCTGCCCTCAATCTGGCGCAGCCACTCATCGAACCCTTGGTTGATGATCATGTGCACCATCCCCGGTAGCTGTCACTGGCTGACAACTCCTGTGTGCCTGCTCCTGGGGGGGATGGGCCCCGTCCCCTAGGGCAGTTCCACCCATAGATTTTGCAGGACTGGCAGAGTGAGCAGCACCAGGTTGGGTCCCAGATGTATTGGGACCTGGTGCCATGGCCAGTTGAGGTGGGGTAGGTGGATCCGCTTGACTGGCCTGCTATGGTGTTGAGCTTTTTTGAAGTGTATAGGTTAGTAATGAACAGAACATTTAAATGTTAGTTATAACAGCATGCAAGTTTGTTGTAAATAAGCTAGTCAGATAACATTGCATAGCATAAGGAACACAGCAATAAATTTGATAACAGTCTGTATTGTAACAACATGCCAGTAACAGTTACAGGAAAAGGCCAACAATGTAGGTAATTCAACAAGGTATATTAGCATGCAACCACTGCAATATAAAACAATAATAAAACACAACGCCCAACATAAGGTTTTGAGACTAACATATGTTAAAAGTTCATATCATGCAGGTGTGGCAAGACAGCTGTAATTCCACAATTAATGAAGTAGATATTTTATTTCCTTAACATTATGAATGCAGTTGAACTTTATTTCCTTAACATTATTAATGATGTTGAACAGTTTTTCCTTAACAAACACAAACAAACAAACCAGTAACCACTCTCCATCCATTACAATCCATTCCACCAATGGAACCATGACTGAACCCACAAACCACACCAAGCTCGTAGGTGTTACCATAGATTTAGGTGAAATTTGATATTCACATTTCCCTGTCAATTAAAAAAGTCCATGCCAAACTTGGAACTCTCTGCTGTGCTAAGCCTTTCCTTACAAACCAACCCAGACTAGCCACTGCTAGATCTCAGCTTCTATCTACCTTACTCTACTGTTCACGCATATTCACAAACCTCCACAAAACCAACCTTAACAACCTATCATCCTGCTATAATAAAATTGCAAAATTTGCCAGCAATCATCCCCATAAATCTCATCATTGCTCTGCTCTCCAACAACTGAATTGGCTCGAGCTTCCCAACCTAACCCTGAACCATCTCACCTTTGCACAGAAAATCATTCACAGCCCCAACCATTGCCCTTCACTGTCCTCTCTATTTAAGCCACATGTCAATACTAGGCCCCATAGATCTTCTGAGAGAATGTTGCTAACAACAACCTAGTCACACAACTACCATAGTGACTGTCTCTAAGCTAATAAAATAGCTAAGGCCTGGAATGCTTTCCCCCAACACATCCAAAACACTCCCAACTATTCTGCCTTTAAAACCAAAACCAGAGAACATCTCAAATCTAGGTGATTATGCTCCAGCTGCTCTCCTGGATAATAATCCTGTCCCAATAAACTTTTTCTCACCCCCTCTCATAGCAACGTTTATTTTACTTGCTCCAACCCATTTTAGAATGCCAGCTTTGCAGTTTTCACTGACATTTTAAGTGGGCTACACCTTATGACACTATTGCTCCATCTCTCAAACAATTTAACTTTTGATTTTCAGTATCATCAATGCTTGAAACATCTTACGTTTTATCTGTCTGCTCAACTGGAATATACATGTATTATTCTTGTATTAAGTATATTACTGTTGGTGTTTAATTTTATGATTTCATTGATTTTATATTGTTTATCTGTCTATCTGTACAATAACTGTGTGTGTGGAGCTTTTCTCCCCAGGTCTCCACTGAAAACGGGCTCCATGGCCCAGTTGGACACTACCCAGTTAACAAATGTAAAATAAATAAATAAAATAAATTAACTTTATTAATGCAGATGAACTTTATTTCTTTAACATTTATTAATGCAGTTGACCTTTATTTCTTTAACATTACTAATGCAGTAGAAACTTTTATTTCCTTAACATTATTAATGCAGTAGAAATGTTTTCTTGACATTACCAAGTTTCATGCTTTCATCTGTACTGAATTGTAATATACCTATTGGCAGTTACTGTACTCTTTCTTGTTTATATGACTATAGAGTCCAAGATACATCTGTATTCACCGCATTCACGGTGCAACCTGGCCAAGTGCCCTGCATGGACCTCCAGGTTGTGAGCTCTCTCCTCTGCAGCTGTGGGGAGAGAAACATACCATTATTCATACCTGTCTATCAGATATTCATATTAGAATTTGGTGAAACAATGTTTACTATACTTACAAACTTGTGGGGCATTGTCGTCCTGAGCATTTTAAATCCATGTGGTCAAGAGATCCCCCTTCTTATGCTTCAGGTAGTCATAATGGCGATGCACCCGCTCACCTGTGCGAGAGATACCAGTAGCATTGGTGAGATTGCATGCCAGACAGTCCCAGGCCTTCAATTTATACTCCAACCCCTGGTACTGACCCTGCAGCAGCCAGTTGTCATAGTCTTTTACAAGGAGTCCAATCATGATCCTGGACTCCAAAATGCCCCACTACTCTGCCCAGAAATGTGCACCCTCTCCAGCACCTGCCATAGTCTCTGCCAAGATCAAACTTCCACAGATTCTGGCTGAATTCCCACCTGTTGCACTTAAGGCAGTTTTCCTGCCCTTTGCTGCCATTGGGTAATTTTTAAAAATGTGACACTTTGCTTAGCACCACACAAACCCGCTGAACAGTGCTTAGAAATGCTTAGTGGTGCACAAACCAGCTAAGCAGAGCTGTGCATTAAGTACTGCTAAAACAGGTCCTCTTTAAGCACTGCTTGGATTGGCTTAGCAGTGCTTAGCAGACCTTAGCAAAAGGCAAACCAGATGTTGAAAAAGAAAAAAAATAAATTATTTATTCATTACTACTAGTTCATTGTTATGTGTATGTATTTTACTTCTATATTTCCTATATTGATGTATTTTAATTTATTTACCTTGAAGTGCAAATTGTATGTATTGTAAATGTGTGTAACTGGATCTTTTCTCCTCAGGTATCCACAGAAAATGGGCTTCTGGCCCAGCTGGACTAACCTGGTTAACAGATGTCAATAAAAAAATTAAATAATTTATAAAATATTGCTATCAAATATAAAAGCTGAACGGCCTGTCTAGGTATTTGAACCATGTACCTACTGCATATAGGGCCATGACTTTAACCATTCAGCTACATGGATATGTTGCCTACTGCTGTACATTTCTATATAGCTCTCAGCTATGTTTAAGCACTGCTGAGCACCACACAAACATGCTCAGCTATGCTTAAACTTGACCTTTAATATGAAAATTAAAAGTATTCAGTTTCTATTTTTATATGTCTGGCACATGTCTATTGCTAAGTGACACGCAAACACAAAAAAAAAAAATCAAATATTTAACTTTTATATGTCAGTGCCATCCTGCACTTTTGACAGTGCAGTGGGTGTGTTACTCATCTCCGGACATTGTAACACACCTCTACATTGATACTGTAACTGTGTTACACGGCTCTCTCTCAGTAGTGTGCCTTCATTAATTTGCAAGGCACACTGCCGAGGGGGAGCCGCAGACATGGCCACGGTACCTTCTGTGTAGGCCTTCCTCTATTCCTACATGTATGTTATTAAATCCCCACCATAGTGTTGTCGTGTGTGTTTGTGAATGTTTATGTGTTTGATTGTGTCTTGTGTAGTGACAATGTTATGGGAAGGGTTTTATGAAGGTACTCTATAGGGTTAGGGTCCTCCTGCCCTCTTTAGTATTCGGTGCTAACCCTAACTCTAATGGTGCTCTTCCCTCAAGCCTAACAATACACAATACCTTCATAAAACCTATACCATAACACTGTCTCTCTTCAGACAAATTTGCGGCTAGTGTTATTGGGGGGGGCTTAGTGTTAATATTCGGAGAAGAAATAGTTTTCACTTCTCAATATTATTTCAGTCGATATTTTTTTGTTTTTTGTGTTGTGTATGTTCAAACTTTTTTGGTAGTGTTTTCAATTCAACATTAAATTAGTTTGATCATAAACATTAGAACCATATATGTATAAGTATATACATATATATGTATATATATATATATATATATATATATATATATATATATATATATATATTTATAGAAGAAACTGCCAGAAAGGATAAAAAGCCAGTAAAACAAATTGCTCCACGGCTACAAAGGTGGCACTGGAAATCCAGAGGCAAAAAAGTCCAAAACAAATGCTGGTTCTCCTTCTTCCACACAAGTAGAAAATAAAAGGCTGCCAGTAGAGTAAAAAACCTTTGCTTTATTGTAGAATATTCACACCAACAATCCCATCAAGCGCTTTCGCTCAGCCCTTTGCTGAGCCTTTTCAAGATAAAATAACTTCAAATGAACCCTCCTTATATACATTTAAAATTCAGCTAATTATGTAATTAATTGATTAATTGGAAAAAATTTTTTTCATTTAACCCTTCATTTCCTTTTCCTACAAGGGATGTTTTTAACCAGCCTTTGCAAAACAAAAGTTGTTACATGTTGAAAATGCAAAGTGCTGCAAAAACCCATTCATTTTTCAACTCATTAAATTGCTATTTAATATGCACAGTAAAATAAATTAATCCATCTACAAACCTCAAATTGCTAAACCATTTTTTCCCCTTCTTTTTCCCAAAAGGGATATTTTTCAAAGTTTTTTTTGCAGAATGAAACTTATTACATAAAAAAATGTAGAACACTGCCAAGCACACTCGTATTTAAAACTTGCTCAATTTCCATTAAATGTACACAATATTAAAATAAATCCATCTACACACATCAAATACCTGCATTAATCAGCAGTGGTTGGTATTTCATCCCCCTATTGGTGCTCACTTCCTTCGCCAGCTCCTCAACCAAACCACTTGGGTACCCTCTTTCAGAAAATCTTGCTTTTAAAAAATTAACTTCCTCTCTGAAAAATTGTGATGTATTACACGTTCTGGAGGCACGAATAAATTGACCCTTGACTATTCCTCTTTTTTGATAATCAGGGTGATTACTTTGAAAATGCAATATATATATATACACACACACACACACACACACACACACACACACACACACACACACACACACACACACACACACACACACACATAATTATAGCCTCAGATTTCTCTTTCTGTTAGCTCAGCAGTGGTTTGTTCCTTCTTGAGGAGTAGTGTAAAGTATGGCTCAGTCTTTGTCATTGCAGCTATTATAAGTAAAAGTGCTAAGATTTTAGAGAGCTCTCTCAACTGCAACTAGTTTTACAGAATATTCTTGATTTTGCATCATATATTTTATCTGTTCCATGTAAAATTTGTTTTTTTCTGGCATATAAGTCACTAAATAATTACAGAAATTTAAATTTCAGACATCATGAATGTCAGGAAATGTTTGGTAAAACAAAAAGCTGTGTTTCTAGTGACTTTCTAAGTATTCAAAGACATACTTGTTGGTCATTATTGGTTTACTTTGTCTTTGATTCTTGCACCAATGCACTGAGAGGTGTATTTTTATCACATTCCAATGAAGAGTTATACAAAGCAAAGTGGTAATAACTGCTGGGTGAAAGTAGAGTCTGTCTGTGGATGAATGTGACTTTACCCTCATGTTTGCTGAGCTTAAGCAGTCTAACACTACAAGACTAGTATGCGTTTATGTGAAATATGTTGGAAAATATGGCTCTGAAATACATACTATTACAAGAGCTATTATTCTAGCAATGTTATAAGTATATAATAGTGACATTTAAAATCTGTCCCTCATTTCTGGGCATTTGTCCACCATTATGTTTTTATTTTGTACTTTATTTGTGTTATAAAAGGTTGAGATGCATTATTTTTAATCATAGTAAGACAAGCTTTACAAAGTAGCTATAACTACTGGTGTGGTTGGTGTTGTTTATGGATGAAAGTAACTCACCTTTTTATTTGCTCAGTTTATGCAGTCTGATATTGTAGAACTAGTATATATTTAGGTTGTGCTTAATTTCACAGAATGTGCCCTTTATTTTGTATCATTTTTTGTCCGTTCCTCATAATATTTGTGTTTTTTTTCTGACAAATCAGACAGTAATGCACTCACTAAATAATGACATAAATTCGAGTCTCATACTTCATATCCTTTAGAAAATGTACACTAAACAAAAGTATTTATTCTAGCAACTTCGTAAATGCATAAGACCGACATCTAAAAACTGTCCCTGATTTTTGACCTTTATCCCTCATTATATTTTGGCTTTGTCCCTGATTCTTGTGCTAAGTGATTAAGAAGTATTATTTTTCTTTGAACTCTAATGAGGTGTACACAACAAAGTAGCAATAACTGTTTGGCAGGGGACTGTTTCTCAATGAAAGCAACTTATGGTCTTGCTTTCTTAGTTTAAACAGTGTAACTTTGCAAAACGAGTGATATTTGTGTGAAATAAGTTGGAATGATTTACTGTGGCTACCTTGTATTTGTGTAAAACAATCATAGCATACATTAATGTGTGCATAATTTATTTTTACCACAATCAGGTATCTGGGATATACACAGTCAAGAATGTGGCTATAATTG